>NC_084559.2:18850645-18898145 GCF_033978685.3 Nerophis lumbriciformis
CCACAAAATGCAACGGGTCCATCAGACCCACAAACGCTGGCTGAGTAACGACAATATGAACGTTGCACGGAAAATTTCTCTGCCAGTTTCTGCATCCCACAGGGATTCTTCTTTTGTGTTTCTGCACCTGCGGTTCCCACACAAGGTTGCAACAATGTTTGTCAACACTGGTCTGCTCTCATTTTCTCGCACATTTGACCCTCTGATGTTCTGTGTACCTACACTCTGTCCTCCTCCTGTCTCGGCCTTCCGTGTGTGTGTGTGTGTGTGTGTGTGTGTGTGTGTGTGTGTGTGTGTGTGTGATACACAGAACATCAATTTCCACACTTCTATTAGCCCCCGGGTCCAGTGGACCCAGACATCTTATATGTAATAGAAATGTGTAGGGGGGGTGTATGGTGTGTGGTCATTAAATATGTATTCTGATATATGTTCTTCACAGAAAATGAGCCAAAGTCAGTGAGTCTCAGTTTGAAAAATGAATTAATTGTATCATTTTTCTTTTCATAAAAAATGAAAACGGGTCCCACAGACCCTGAACACCACACAATGTGTACTGCCTTAACCACTCATCAAGCTTTTATTGACTTCTGTCTTCAGAAAGTCAGTCTTCTCCTTAAATGAACTGGGGCAGATGAACGGTACGGCAGGTGGAGGAGGCGGTCTGGCTGAAGATGAGGAGATGCCAGTACAACATGAACTAGGAGAGGAGCTGGCCTTCACTGGACGGTGGGTTCCCCCAACAATACTTTTAGCCATCCATCCGTCAGTTTTCTACCGCTTATCAATTTCAGGGTAGCAGGGGGGTTGGAGCCTATGGGAAGAAAATATTTGATTGTTCATTAATTGTTTCTTTTTTGCCAATGGATTGACATTTATGAGTAAAAATTCTAACCCCCAAATAAAACATACTAAAATTGTTTTCTGGTTTGATCTGGCTGGCTAACATAGCTTTGCTTCCAAGTCAGCAAAAACTTGATTAACATTTTAGCCATGCCTAGGGAAGCAAAATAAAAAGATCCAACCTCTGATTGGTTTTATCAGCAGTTACCAAAAAAACTGCATCTATAAATCCAAAAAGTCAATGCAACGCTGGAAAGACAGAAATGTTGTGACATTGCAGAAGCTTGTTTGCGCTTGCGTTAGTGTTTATTTGGAGCATGCATGCATACAACATGATACTGTCATGTCTGTGTAATCATGTTTTGTTTTAGTCATGTTTTGTTTTGTTTAGTTATTGGACTCTTTAGTTTCTGGCTTTTCACTCCCTTGTCTTGTTTCCATGGTTACCCATTAGTTTCACCTGTTCCACGTTTGGACTCATTGTGCACTCTTGTTTGTCACCATAGCAACCCATTAGTTTTCACCTGTCACGTCATGCACCTGTTTCACGTTTTGAGTCACGCACCTGTTTTAGTTAATCATGTCTGTAGTATTTAAGTTCATTGTTTTCAGTTTGTCTTTCTGGCGACATCCCACATTTATGCTTCTGCACACTCTCCACACACCCTTAAGACCTTTGCTGCTCTTTTTTCATGCCGGTTTCTCGTCCAAGTAAGTTTTCTTTATTCATGCCATAGTTTGCAAGTTTTGTTTAATTCTTCATAGTTTCTGCCTTTGTGCAAGTTTTGTGTTTATAGTCAAGTTTTGTACTTCCGCCCCTGTGCGCGCCTTTTTATTTGTAGTTATAGTGTTTAAATAAATCATGTACTCCCCTTCACGCCACGTCTGGTCCAAATCTTTTGCACCTTGGGAGAACAAACCACGCCACAGTCCCAGTCGTGACAGATACATCACACATGCATGCATACAACATGATACATCACACATGCATGCATACAACATGATACATCACACATGCATGCATACAACATGATACATCACACATGCATGCATACAACATGATACATCACACATACATGCATACAACATGATACATCACACATGCATGCATACGACATGATACATCACACATGCATGCATACAACATGATACATCACACATGCATGCATACAACATGATACATCACACATGCGTGCATACGACATGATACATCACACATGCATGCATACAACATGATACATCACACATGCATGCATACAACACGATACATCACACATGCATGCATACAACATGACACATCACACATTCATTCATACAACATGATGCAGTTGCAAAAACCTTTGTTCACTTCCTGTTGTCAAAGTATTCACAATATACTCCATAACTAATAACATTAAAAAATAAATAATAATTAGTGAAGCGGGGGTGTATATTGTAGCGTCCCGGAAGAGTTAGTGCTGCAAGGGATTCTGGGTATTTGTTCTGTTGTGTTTATGTTGTGTTACGGTGCGAGTGTTCTCCCGAAATGTGTTTGTCATTCTTGTTTGGTGTGGGTTCACAGTGTGGCGCATATTTGTAACAGTGTTAAAGTAGTTTATACGGCCACCCTCAGTGTGACCTGTATGGCTGTTGACCAAGTATGCCGCAGATATTATGTGATTGGGCCGGCACGCAAAGGCAGTGCCTTAAAAGGAGCACCCCCAATATTGTTGTCTGGGTGGAAATCGGGAGAAATTCGGGAGAATGGTTGCCCCGGGAGATTTTTGGGAGGGGCACTGAAATTTGGGAGTCTCCTGGGAAAATCGGGAGGGTTGGTAAGTATGACTGGGAGATGCAACTGCTCTGTACTTCTCCCTACATCCGTGTACCACTCCGTACAGCGGCGTTTTAAAAAGTCATACATTTTACTTTTTGAAACCGATACCGATAATTTCCCATATTACATTTTAAAGCATTTATCGGCCGATAATATCGGCTGGCCGATATTATCGGACATCTCTAATCTAGGGTGCTAGAGGCTTACCCCACAGTCACTACTCCTCTGTTCTCGCCACCGCATGGACTGCAGTTTCGTCACAAAGCACAGTTCGATGCCTGATTCTCCAATATTCCTCCAATTATTCCAAATCAAATGCTTCACATTTAGGTGTTTGTGTTAGGGCGAGTAGGTACATTCCGACGTATGTCTACTCAAATTGTCCGTTCCTGGTCCTCAAATTGATCATAATATCACCTTGCAGAGTGAAAAGCTTTTCCGAGATGTTATCCAGTTTGCAATTTAGTCTAGAAAGTGCCAAAGTCTGAGTACCTACAGACCTGCCATCCCATCCATCATCTTCCCTCGTCTTCCAAACACGTGGATGCACCAGGACAACGCTCAATCCAATCAGCAGATGCTTTGTTATCATAGTTCCAAATAAGTAGAGACCTTCGATGTCCTCAACAGAAAGAATCGCCAGGCACTTCATCATGTATCCAGCAGGAACTTAGACCTCTCATTACATTATGCGTGTGTAACCAATAATGTGACTGTTGGGGAAAATGGAAAGATGGTAATAATAATACTAAACATTTACAAATCTAAACCACTGTTTGTTTTCCATGCTTTAGCTTCTGTGGGGGATTGTACCTGGACTTAAAGCGTAAATTGCCATGGATACCTAGTGATTTCTACGAGGGTTTCCACCTTCAGTCCATCTCTGCTGTGCTCTTCATCTATCTGGGATGCATCACTAATGCCATCACCTTTGGTGGTCTGCTGGGAGACGCCACAGACAACTACCAGGTCAAACACTCTGCATGCATATGCTTATTTGGTTCACTCGAAGAAAGGAAATACAATTGTCTAACACCTCATATTCATACCCTTTGGGAGTTTAGCTGATTGTTTATTAGTTGAATCGGGCTCTTACCTGATTAGGACTCATTGCACTGCAAAAAGTCAGTGTTCAAAAACAAGGGAAAAAAATACAATAATGAGGGGTATTTTATTTGAACTAAGCAAAATTATCTGCCAATAGAACAAGAAAATTCGGCTTGTCAAGACTTTCCAAAACAAGTAAAATTAGCTAACCTTAAATGAACCCAAAAATACCTTAAAATAAGTATATTCTCACTAAAAACAAGTGCACTTTTTTTGGTAGAAAAAAAAAAATGAGACCAAATTTTGAAAAATATTCTTAAATTAAGTAAATGCTAGTGCCATTATCTTGACATAATGATATGCGCTCGGCATCATGATTATTTTTTTTCATGCTTGAAGTAAGAAATTATTACTTTAAAAAAGTAGTTTTATATTTGTGAGTGTTAATGACACACACTGCAAAAAGTCAGTGTTCAAAAACAAGAAAAAAAATAAAAATTAGGGGTATTTTATTTGAACTAAGCAAAATTATCTGCCAATAGAACAAGAAAATTCGGCTTGTCAAGACTTTCCAAAACAAGTAAAATGAGCTAACCTCAATGATCCCAAAAATACCTTAAAATAAGTATTTTCTCACTAATAACAAGTGCACTTTTCTTGGTAGAAAAAAAAATAGACCTTTTTGCTCAATATGTTGAAAAATATTCTTAAATTAAGTAAATGCTAGTGCCATTATCTTGACATAATGATATATTTTTTCATTGTTAAAGTAAGAATTTATTACTTTAAAAAAGTAGTTTTATACTTGTGAGTGTTGATGACACAGCTTTGTAACAGTTGATATTCTAGTTTCGAGCATGTTTTACTCAATATAGGTCATCAAATCTCAGCAACAAGCTGTAATATCTTACTGAGATCATTTAGGACCAAAACCCTTAAAACAAGTAAAACACTCTAACATAAAATCTGCTTAGTGAGAAGAATTCTCTTATCAGACAGAAAATAAGCAAATATCACCCTTATTTGAGATATTTCATCTTACTTAGATTTCAGTTTTTGCAGTGTGGGGAGCAAACAATACAAAAAATGCACTGCAAAAAGTCAGTGTTCAAAAACAAGAAAAAAAAATACAAAAATTAGGGGTATTTTATTTGAACTAAGCAAAATTGTCTGCCAATATAACAAGAAAATTCGGCTTGTCAAGACTTTCCAAAACAAGTAAAATTAGCTAACCTCAATGAACCCAAAAATACCTTAAAATAAGTATATTCTCACTCATAACAAGTGCACTTTTCTTGGTAGAAAAAAAAATTAGACCTTTTTGCTCAATATGTTGAAAAATATTCTTAAATTAAGTAAATGCTAGTGCCATTATCTTGACATAATGATATATTTTGTCATTGTTGAAGTAAGAATTTATTACTTTAAAAAAGCAGTTTTTTACTTGCGAGTGTTGATGACACAGCTTTGCAACAGTTGATATTCTAGTTTCAAGCATGTTTTACTCAATATAGGTCATCAAATCTCAGCAACAAGCTGTAATATCTTACTGAGATCATTTAGGACCAAAACCCTTAAAACAAGTAAAACACTCTAACATAAAATCTGCTTAGTGAGAAGAATTATCTTATCAGACAGAAAAAAAGCAAATATCACCCTTATTTGAGGTATTTAATCTTACTTAGATTTCAGTTTTTGCAGTGTGGGGAGCAAACAATACAAAAAATGGTATTCATATGCCTGAAAAATGTGAGGAAATGTAATATAATCGAGAACGTTCTATAAATGTTGGACATTACACATATACTGTGCCTGTATTGAGAAATATTCGGACATGTATCTCTTTGTCATCCTTAAAAAAAAAATACTTCTGCCAACTTTCCAACGAAAACATTCAACAAAATTCACTTTTATTTCCTCTCATTTTGGTTTCTTGGTGCCTCATTTCGTGTTTCCTATTTACTCGCTTTGAAGTATACACACAGAGTCATGTCATCAGCATGTACTTCTTACCTCCGCAGGGTGTCATGGAAAGCTTCCTGGGGACAGCTCTGGCCGGCTCTGTATTCTGCCTCTTTGCGGGTCAGCCCCTCATCATCCTCAGCTCCACTGGACCCATCCTCATATTTGAAAAACTCCTGTTTGAATTCAGCAAGTAAGCCTTTTCAACCCTTACTAGCCCAGCTGTCAGGTTCAAACTCTGATGACATCTATTAAAACAGACGAGAAGCAAGGAATTATGCAGAGACAGAGTGAAATTTTGTTCAATTGACGAGACACGTTATTTGGGCTGCATTCTAGTTACAGATCCAAACTACGTTCTAAAAGTCCAGCCCGTGTGCTTCCTCTATTTATTTGGGAGGTCCCTGTTTACATCACTGAAGCTGTCGCTGAGAGAAGGGGTAATCTCGACAACTCCAGTTAGACACAATATATGATTATACAAAAATGCAAATGTGTTGACGCTGGTGATATCGCCTTGTCTCTGCTCTGTCTGCGTCACGGCGGTGTTCAGCCTTGGCAGTCAGCAGGCCGTTCCTGCACACAAACACTGATACCAGACTGGCTTGCAATCTTTTAGATTGCCAGTTTTGCACAGACAAAAAAAAATACCAACTCCGCACAATTGACAATAATTATAGCAACGGCCCTTAAAGGCCTACTGAAATGCGATTTTCTTATTTAAACGGGGATAGCAGGTCCATTCTATGTGTCATACTTGATCATTTCGCGATATTGCCATATTTTTGCTGAAAGGATTTAGTAGAGAACATCGACGATAAAGTTCGCAACTTTTGGTCGCTGATAAAAAAAAAGCCTTGCCTGTACCGGAAGTAGCAGACGATATGCGCGTGACGTCACAGGTTGTGGAGCTCCTCACATCTGCACATTGTTTACAATCATGGCCACCAGCAGCGAGAGCGATTCGGACCGAGAAAGCGACGATTTCCCCATTAATTTGAGCGAGGATGAAAGATTTGTGGATGAGGAAAGTGAGAGTGAAGGACTAGAGGGCAGTGGGAGCGATTCAAGATAGGGAAGATGCTGTGAGAGGCGGGTGGGACCTGATATTCAGCTGGGAATGACTAAAACAATAAATAAACACAAGACATATATATACTCTATTAGCCACAACACAACCAGGCTTATATTTAATATGCCACAAATTAATCCCGCATAACAAACACCTCCCACTCCCGTCCATATAAGCCGCCAATACAACTCAAATACCTGCACAACACACTCAATCCCACAGCCCAAAGTACCGTTCACCTCCCCAAAGTTCATACAGCACATATATTTCCCCAAAGTCCCCAAAGTTACGTATGTGACATGCACATAGCGGCACGCACGTACGGGCAAGCGATCAAATGTTTGGAAGCCGCAGCTGCATGCGTACTCACGGTACCGCGTCTGCGCATCCAACTCAAAGTCCTCCTGGTAAGAGTCTCTGTTGTCCCAGTTCTCCACAGGCCAATGGTAAAGCTTGACTGTCATCTTCCGGGAATGTAAACAATGTGTTGCTGCAGCCGCCCGCAATACATCGCTTCCCACCTGCAGCTTTCTTCTTTGCTGTCTCCATTGTTCATTGAACAAATTGCAAAAGATTCACCAACACAGATGTCCAGAATACTGTGGAATTTTGCGATGAAAACAGACGACTTAATAGCTGGCCACCATGCTGTCCCAAAATGTCCTCTACAATCCGTGACGTCACGCGCAGGCGTCATCATACCGAGACGTTTTCAGCAGGATATTTCGCGCAAAATTTAAAATTGCACTTTAGTAAGCTAACCCGGCCGTATTGGCATGTGTTGCAATGTTAAGATTTCATCATTGATATATAAACTATCAGACTGCGTGGTCAGTAGTAGTGGGTTTTAGCAGAGGTGTGGACTCGAGTCACATAACTTGGACTCGAGTCAGACTCGAGTCATGAATTTGATGACTTTAGACTCGACTTGACAAAATGTAAAGAGACTTGCAACTCGACTTAGACTTTAACATCAATGACTTGTGACTTCACTTGGACTTGAGCCTTTTGACTTGACATGACTTGCCACTTTCCCCAAAATCCAAAGCTTAAAAAGTTACTTGGGAGCGCTCCGTATCTTCCATTTTCTTTGTCTGCGTCTATCAGCACGTTGTTCCTGTCAGCTGGTGTGCTCTCAGTACAACAGCCAATCAAATTAGGTCTACGTTGTTTTCATCACACAGCATTCATCCAATCAAATTGCAGTACAACCAATGAACAAGAGTTGTCCAACAACGTGCCAGTAATAAACAATTATGCCAAAGTTGGTTTCGTTCGGGTATAAAAACTACGACTTGGTCAACAAAAAACGAATTGCCGTATGCAAATCACGCTATTCGAATATTTCAGACGGAGACGCAACAACTTCCAACTTCGTTCGACATTTGAAGTTGCACAAAGAAGGGTAAGTTTTGAATGTAAGATAACGTTTATTGGCTAAGTAACGTGACTTTTATTTGCTGTGTAGTTAAATCAGTGAGGCTGCAAACTCACTGCTAACGTTATAACCATAGACATCTTATAAGGGTACGCAGCATGGAGCGCTACTGCCTACTGGCGCAGACGAGACGCGGGGCCGCCATCTTGGAGTGGTGATCCGCTCCACTCAGTGCAATTCATTTGGCAGGAGCAATGAACTGTCAGCGCATTTAATTCATTTTACCTCACTGAATACCACTGATTTTCACCCCCTTTTTTGTCATACGTGTAGCTATGATAACAGACACATGTTTTGGTGTGTTTTATTATTCATAGTTTGCTTAACAGTAATATAATATTCTTATACGCTATAAGTGACCAGACGTCCGAGATCAAAACTGGGAATATAATCCCAGAGAAGGGGGAAAAAAACAGTAAGCTATTTTTAAGTTGAAGAAACAATATGATTAGGTTATATATACATGCGTATATCCTACATAAACAATGTATGATTACATTAGATATCTATATATCTATAGACCATATCTCTGTTGCTTCAGCAGCAGAGAGTTTATTCTGTCTTGACACTTTGTATTGATATTTTCTATTACATTCTTCCCTTAAATGATAATGTTTGCAGTGATTGTTTTATATGTATTTTTTTATGTAAGTCGCTTTGGATAAAAGCGTCTGCCAAATACTTAAACATATACAAACACCTGAAAGTCTTTATATCAGCTAAAACCACCAATCTGTTTCACTGGATTCAAATTCTGTTTTACCCAACAATGTTAGTATTTGAATATTGTTACTTGAAGACTTATTCCTGGTTACAATTACAGTGTTAAGAAAGTATTGTCTTATACTTTGCCTAAAATGAGAATGCATCATAATCAGTGGCGGCTGGTGAATTTTGTTTTAGGTGGGGCTGAAAGTTTGTAAACCAAACCCCTGTAGGGGCGTCATCCTCCCCCAGAAGATTTCTTTGTGATTTTCACATACAAATATTGAAGATCTTTGCTCCTTCTCAACTCTGTGGTAATATTATTTTCATAAAATACAACCAATAGTACGTTAATGTTAAATCTTACTTGTGGAAAAGTAATCTCCCGATTCCTATTTTCAACAGTCCGCTCATTTGAGCAGGAAAACGCTGAACACCATCTTTGTTTTCTACCTGTCAACTATCAGTTTAGGCTGCTCGCCGGCTCCTCATCACCACTTCAAGATGGCGGCCAAATTGCTCACGTCACAGCAACCAATGCTGCGTCTACTTATAAGATGTCTATGGTTATAACGTCATTGCAAACACGGCAATATGTTGCGTCCACTGCAGTTCGCTACCTTATTCATACTTTTTGTCAAGTGATTTTTTTTTAAGCAGGGTTGCATGAGGTACCTATACATAACCTTACGTTAGTCAATGTATCACACACAGTAACATTACGTTAGTCAATGTATCACATAGGGTCCTGACATCTAAAAAGTACAACTCTGTTCATTGTTCTGTTCATATATTTGTTATGTTTTTCATGTGTACACACACATCAACACACATGCAGTATGGGATGAGATCAATGAGATAAGGTAAGAACAGGATAGAAACTGCTGTGGAACTAGTTACAATGCAATATGCCATGGAAATACAATGTTAACACTTTTGTGCAAATAAGTACAGTTGCACTTGTTTTTTCAAATGTGTTTATCCTGTAAAGGAATGAGTTACATGTTTAAAATGACTGGTTAATAGTGCTATTTTGAAGTGCAATGTCAGCACTATCTTTTTCCCTGCAATTTCAAATGCACTTGTTTTAATAAATAAATACAGTGTTTTAAAAGCCTACACAATCTGTGTAAATACATTAGTCTGTGTTTAAAACGACTTGAAAGGACTCGAAACTCAAAATGCAGGACTTGGGACTTGACTTGAGACTTTCCAGTCTTGACTTTGGACTTGACTCGGACTTGCCTGTCTTGACTCGGGACTTGACTCAAGACTCGAGGGCAAAGACTTGAGACTTACTTGTGACTTGCAAAGCAATGACTTGGTCCCACCTCTGGGTTTTAGTAAGCCTTTAAGCATAAAAGTTGTGTGATAATATATGCATAATTATTCTAACAACAATTGAACAAATTAGTTACCACCATAACTGCATCATTTTTTGCCTTTTTAGCCAATAATAAAAGATTATTTAAAAGAAAAAATACAATGTATTTTTTGAAAGATTGTATCGTCACAATAAATCATAATTCAACTTTAATTGAACTGTTGATTATTGAAGTGTTTAAGATATGTTATTTTGGTTGAGATAATTGATGGATTAGTCCTTAAAGGGGAACATTATCACCAGACCTATGTAAGCGTCAATATATACCTTGATGTTGCAGAAAAAAGACCATATATTTTTTTAACCGATTTCCGAACTCTAAATGGGTGAATTTTGGCGACTTAAACGTCACAACGTGATGTCACATCGGGAAGCAATCCGCCATTTTCTCAAACTCCGAGTCAAACCAGCTCTGTTATTTTCCGTTTTTTCGACTGTTTTCCGTACCTTGGAGACATCATGCCTCGTCGGTGTGTTGTCGGAGGGTGTAACAACACGAACAGGGACGGATTCAAGTTGCACCAGTGGCCCAAAGATGCGAAAGTGGCAAGAAATGAAATTGGACGTTTGTTCCGCACACTTTACCGACGAAAGCTATGCTACGACAGAGATGGCAAGAATGTGTAGATATCCTGCGACACTCAAAGCAGATGCATTTCCAACGATAAAGTCAAAGAAATCTGCCGCCAGACCCCCATTGAATCTGCCGGAGTGTGTGAGCAATTCAGGGACAAAGGACCTTGTTAGCACGGCAAGCAATGGCGGCAGTTTGTTCCCGCAGACGAGCGAGCTAAACCCCCCTGGATGTCTTGGCTCACACCGTCCCGAAGATGATCAAGAGAAGAATATCAACCCTAGCTTCCCTGGCCTGCTGACATGAGGGTATGTCTACAGAATACATTAATTGATGAAAATTGGGCTGTCTGCACTCTCAAAGTGCATGTTGTTGCAAAATGTATTTCATATGCTGTAAACCTAGTTCATAGTTGTTAGTTTCCTTTAATGCCAAACAAACACATACCAATCATTGGTTAGAAGGCGATCGCCGAATTCGTCCTCGCTTTCTCCCGTGTCGCTGGTTGTCGTGTCGTTTTCGTCGGTTTCGCTTGCATACGGTTCAAACCGATATGGCTCAATAGCTTCAGTTTCTTCTTCAATTTCATTTTTGCTACCTGCCTCCACACTACAACCGTCCGTTTCAATACATGCGTAATCTGTTGAATCGCTTAAGCCGCTGAAATCCGAGTCTGAATCCGAGCTAATGTCGCTATAGCTTGCTGTTCTTTCCGCCATGTTTGTTTGTGTTGGCATCACTATGTGACGTCACAGGAAAATGGACGGGTGTATATAACGATGGTTAAAATCAGGCACTTTGAAGCTTTTTTTAGGGATATTGCGTGTTGGGTAAAATTTTGAAAAAAACTTCGAAAAATATAATAAGCCACTGGGAACTGATTTTTAATGGTTTTAACCATTCTGAAATTGTGATAATGTTCCCCTTTAAAGGACATTCTATGGATGAAACACATGAACTGTCAAAGCTTGAAAGCGTTCATCCATTCATTCAGCACACTTCCCTGTTTTCTCCTTCCCGAAGGAGTAACAACATCGATTACATGGAGCTGCGTCTGTGGATAGGCATCCACTCATGCCTGCAGTGTTTCATCCTGGTGGCATGCGACGCCAGTTACATCATCAAGTACATGACACGTTTCACCGAAGAGGGCTTCTCCAGCCTGATTTCCTTCATCTTCATCTCTGATGCCATTAAGAAGATGGTGGGCTCCTTCAAATACTATCCCATCAACACCAACTTCAAGCCCGACTACGTCACCGCCTACAAGTGCGAGTGCCTGGCGCCAGACCCGAGTGAGTTCATCCCTTGTCTCAGCAGGATGGTAACGTTGGTACAAATGTCGCTGCAAGATTGCTGCAGACAGTTTATTTTTCTTCCTTCTTTCAAATAATGAATAGGGGCGTCCAGAGCCGATATTGAATTTGGATAACTGCAAAAATAAATTATCGGATCTCAGTTACAATCTCTAGAATCCCCCGTGGCCCCGAGAGGGACAAGCGGTAGAAAATGGATGGATGGGTTTGTTTTTTTCTTGTATTTTAATAAAGTCATTCGCAAAAGGTAAATGGTATTACGACACACGGCTTCTTCCCGGAAGTGAAAACCGAAATGGTCGACAGTGTTGGGTTAATTACCGAAAACCAGTAACTAGTTACAGTTACTAGTTACTTTATTTCAAAAGTAACTCAGTTACTAACTCAGTTACTTACACCAAAAAGTAATGTGTTACTGTGAAAACAGTATATATATATATATATATATATATATATATATATATATATATATATATATATGTATATGTGTATATATATATATATATATATATATATATATATATTTTTTTTTTTTTTTTTTTTTTTTTTTTTTTTTCAAGGCCCCCTTTAATGCCCTTTTAGCCTTCATTTCAGTATTGTTATTGCACTGGAGAATAATACAATCTGTTGATCAACTTGACATGCATTTGCATCACTGAACTCTGCTAAGCGATGTGGTCTACATACAACACACAAAGATAAAGATATTATTCAAAGGGCCAATTTGTTTCAGGCCAGAATAAATTGACAAAACTATTTTAAATAGCTGCAACATAACATACATAAGTAACAAACAGCATAATAACAACATCGCTGTAAACCAAGGAAGGCACACACTACATACACAAAGCCTAACCAGGCGTTTTTTTTCTCTCAAGGAATTCTGAAATAAAATCATGTCTGAAGCCCAGAACTCTAGGCATTTCCCCAGTTTTAGTTTAGGAAATTGGCCTGGACCACGAGCATCCCTCTTTATGTTTGTGAACTTTATAGTCTATACCAGGGGTGCTCACACTTTTTCTGCAGGCGAGCTACTTTTCAATTGATCAAGTCGTGGGGATCTACCTCATTCATATATATAATTTATATTTACTTATTTATGAAATATATGTTTTTGTTAACAAGTTAAAGGTGTTTAATGATAATGCAAGCATGTTTAACACATATAGTTAATATTGTTAATACATTAAAGGTGTTTAATGATAATACAAGTATGTTTAATACATATAGTTAATATTGTTAACAAGTTAAAGGTGTTTAAAAATAATGCAAGCATGTTTAACACATATAGTTAATATTGTTAACAAGTTAAAGGTGGTTAAAAATAATACAAGCATGTTTAACACATATAGTTAATATTGTTAACAACTTAAAGGTGGTTAAAGATAATACAAGCATGTTTAACACATATAGTTAATATTGTTAACAACTTAAAGGTGGTTAAAGATAATACAAGCATGTTTAACACATATAGATTTCTTTCTTTCATGAAGACAAGAATATAAGTTGGTGTATTACCTGATTCTGATGACTTGCATAGATTGGAATCAGACAGTGGTGATGATAACATCCGCATTTTCGAATGGAGGAGAAAAAAAGTCCTCCTTTCTGTCCAATACCACATGAAAGTGGTTGGTTTTTGGCATCTTATTTGTCCAGCTTCCGTACTCCTTTGTATACACTTTACAAGAAATACATTGTCGGCAAACTCCGTAGCTTGCTAGCTTGTGCACGCCAGCTTTCTGAGACTCTTATTTTGGTAGCGCAGGCAGGATGAAGCAGAGCTTTTATTGTGCAACTGTGCAGTCGGTCTTTGGAGTTTTGACGACAGGTACGGCGCCAGAGTCTGTTGAAATAAAGTGTTTCTCGCCTTCCAGTCGGTAATTTTAATGATCTGGCAGCAGCCAGCGTCATCTCAGAAGACCCTCGGGTGCCGTGAATGTCAATCAAGTGACGAAAGTGACGTCATAGTGAAGATTTATGATCGCTCATTTTTAGGACTATTTTTTTAATGCCTGGCTGGTGATCGACTGACACACCCTCCGAGATCGACCGGTAGATCGCAATCAACGTAATGAGCACCCCTGGTCTATACATTTCGAGTGATGTGATAATCAAACACTCTAGAAGTCTAGAATGAAAGAGTATATAAGAGAATTGACAAGAGTGTGTGTACCTTCAGTGCTGCAATGGCTCTATCAATGTTGTCCTGGCTAGCACTGCCTCGTTAAAATCCAGCCGCTGTTGCTTAGGAGGTAAAATGTGTCTTTCTTTCCTAGCTTCGTCGAAGCATGTTGCTTTTGTAGCTGTTTCAGCAGATTTGAATTGCTAGGATAGGATCTTTGATCCAAGACACAACTTACAATTAACTAAAATGTTCTGTTCTTTGTGGTCGACAAAAGAAAAGTAGTGAGAATATCTCCATGTTAAGAAACTCGGCTTCGGGCTTCGCAATGACGTCTTGTTAGTAAACACAGACACGCCCCCTCCCACACGCACACATACACACACAAAGAGCGCGCCTCTTCTGCAGCACTCCAATAAAACACACTCAGATCTTCTCAGTTTCTAGCCGATACTACATGAAAAATAACGTAAAATAACGCAGTAACGCATCATGTAGTAACGGAAACTGAGTTACTGAATATAAAAAATAACGCGTTAGATTACTATTTACCGCCAAAAATAACGGCTTCGTAACGCGTTAGTCCAAACACTGGTGGTCGATGAAGCTAAGATGGTTGTTGTACAGCAAGCAGCGCACAAAGTATCTTAGTATAAAATAGGCTTAAATCTTCCTGCAAAAAGAAAACTATCAAACTATGCAATTGAATAGATCCCTATACTTTATCAAAAAAAGATTTGTCGAGTGATATCAAGGATTACGTCCCAGAAATATCGAACGATTGTGCTCCAGATGATATTTTACATGACAAAACAGAAAAAGAGCTGGACATTTGACAGGCGTTTGGGAAAACGGACCCGGTTGCGTAATTGACCACAGAAAGACGGAATCGGCCCAGGGCGAGTAGGGGCGGGACGAAAGAGTTCATTTTTGTGCCGTGATTGGGCGGTCAAAAGATGGAGTCGATGTCACAAACGTGGCAAATTCCTTTGGAGGAAGGACGAAAGAAGGCAAGATTGTTTTATAAATGACTTTGCCATGCCTCCATGGTTTGGTTTCTAATTTTCGGGACTTTTGCATGACCTCAATTACACAACAGCAGGTACCCAATAGGTAAGAAAAGTTGTTTTTTCCATTAGACAAATGTTCCAAGTTTGTGAAACATTCGGATAAGATATAGAATGAATGGAAAACATTGGGTATTTTCTTAAAACGTTGACTTCTGTAACTGATTTGTCTCTTGTTTGTTTTTGCCACGTTTGAACAATTTGGCTGCCATCACTTACAAGTGAGTAAGCTTTTTTTTGGTCGACATGCCCAACAGAGTACATTCTAATATTATGTTTGGCTTTTCATATTTCACTCCCGTCTGTTTACCTCCTCATCTACTTTTTTTTTTGTCTCATTAACCCCCTCGGCCTCTACCTGTCCCCACTCACAGTGGCTGCAATGATCTTCAATGGTTTAGTTCCAGTGCCAGATAACAGCTCAAGTGTCTCTGGGGTAAGTGCTTGTTTTTGTTAAATGTTCATCCATTAGTTGATCTTAGATCAATCTTAATTAAGTTAGAATTGGATGAACAGAGAACTGTTATCAACTTGTAGTTTGATATTGGCAGGGGGTTGTTTTGACGCCCTTTTGCCTTCTTTCTGTAACGGATGCAATAGCTGCACAAATCAAAGGTGAAGTGACAAGCACAGTCCTTAGAGTAAGGTAAAGCAGACAGACAGGAAATATAGGAGAAGCAGACAAAAGGCAAGGCCAGAGACAGGGATGAAACCCAGAAGCAATCCTCAGGGCCGTACCTCCCGACCCCCAGTTAACAAGGTCCTAAATTTCCTTGTCCTCTGCATCATGCCGGCTTGACAGAATGCACAAGTTCTTCATGAAGGAGCTGGGGTGGAGAGGAAAAAGCAAGCAGACACTCCTGGACTGGCTTGACTCCGGAGACCTGAACCTGCATTGAGCAAGGCAGTTGACATAACTGGGGACCTTGACTTGAGAAATTGTCTGTTAGGATGCCATGAAGATGAAAGGGGAGAATAATTAAATGTACCAGCTTGCTGAACCTGTCAATCACTGATCTGATATTAAATCATTGAAATGCTTAACTATTTGGTGTCACAACCTGGCTCATAGATTATGACATTGCCCGGAACAACAGACACAGTAGGCTTTGTGTAGGAGGATATGAGTGACAAGCTCTGCCCCGTGAAGGAGATTTATTTGAGTAAAGTCATTTATTCCATACAAGGATGAAGAGTTTAGTTGTTTTTTCTGCTGTCAGGAAATCAGTAATATGGTCGTCCATAGCCTCGCTCTCTCGAGAGCAGCAAGAGAGTAAAGGCAAACCATGCAGGCTATCAGTAATAAGGTCAATGGTGCAGTGATAGTGGCATGGATTTGGTTTTTGATTTACTGATAATCAAGTAGAACCCTGGACACATCAGGAACTGAACAGGCAAAATCTGAGTTGTCAGAAAAAAATTTTGAGGATGCATGACTGGCAACGAGAAGCCTCGGATTGTGTAAGTGGGCCAGTCTATGCACGGAGTGTGGTGGTGGAGCCCAGGATATCCCAGGATGACTGATAGGCAATGTGCAGAAAAACATGGATGTATTCACTGAGGTTGTTGGACAGGATCATGCAAAATAGATTGTTCCGTGTGAACCCCTCCTCAGTAAATAGCCCTTAGGGTCCCGGTCAGAGATATAGTAGACTGGTTCCATTATGGACCAGATTGTATTGTAGATATGGACCCTTATGGCAGCGAACGAGGAGTAGACAATGTCAGGACTAGAAGACTATCAAGTGTACACCAAGATAAGGAAGGATGTTTAAAAACAGGCGAGTTAAACAGAAGAAGATGTCAGGTTCAAACACTGATGACATCTATTAAGCAAGACAAGAAGCAAAGAATTAAACCATACTTGCCAACCTTGAGACCTCCGATTTCGGGAGGTGGGGGGTAGGGGGCGTGGTCGGGGGTGGGGCGGGGGGCGTGGTTGGGGGCGTGGTTAAGATATATATATATAAGAAATACTTGACTTTCAGTGAATTCTAGCTATATATATATATTTTTTTTTTATTACATATATATATATATGTATACATATATATATATATATATATATATATATATATATATATATATATATATATATATATATATATATATATATATATATATATATATATATATATATAAATAAAAGAAATACTTTAATTTCAGTGTTCATTTATTTACACATATACACACACATAACACTCATTGTTGAGTTAAGGGTTGAATTGTCCATCCTTGTTCTATTCTCTGTCACTATTTCAGAACACACACATTATACAAATATACATTATAAAATCAATAAGAAAACGGGAGCTCTAATTTGGGAGTCTGAATTAAGATCAGAAGTTCCTATACAAACATTGCGCACTCACGTCGCCTTTTTGTATTGATTACTGCAGCTGTGCACTGGATTCATTCACAAATACAAACTACAACTCACAAACACTTTAGAGTTAGGCTCCACCATCAGAATGTGTACTTAAACTTATAAAGATCACATGGATATTATTCAGTGAGTTGATTCACCAAAACTAACCTGTTATACAGGAGGAAAAAGCACACAGGACGCTTCAATTGTTCACAGATTGGTCGCGCTCATCAGAATGACAAGACACTTCCGGTCTGCAGGTGATAGCATTCAATTGGGAAGAAACGCCCTACTGCCCCCTACTGACCAATGTGAATACTGATAAATCTGTAATGACAGCTCCAAAAACAAATTCAAACCACAAAATAAAATAAATAAATCAACACAAAAATGTGACACATTATGGGTGGGTCACATATGCATGTACAGTAGATGGCAGTATTGTCCTGTTTAAAAGTGTCACAACATTGCTGTTTACGGCAGACGAACTGCTTTACGGGGGACAAAAACGTGACTGCTGTTGTTGTGTGTTGTTACCGCGCTGGGAGGACGTTAATGAAACTGCCTAACAATAAACCCACATAAGAAACCAAGAACTCACCCTCGATCATTAGCTGTTTATATGGTGGGAAAGCGGACGTGAGAACAGGCTGTCAACACGTCGCTCAGGTCAAATTTTCTCCCGAAAATCTCCCGAAATTCAGGCGGAGCTGGAGGCCACGCCCCCTCCAGCTCCGCCTGAATTTCGGGAGATTTTCGGGAGAAAATTTGTCCCGGGAGGTTTTCGGGAGAGGCGCTGAATTTCGGGAGTCTCCCGGAAAATCCGGGAGGGTTGGCAAGTATGAATTAAACAGAGACAGAATAAAATTTGGCTCAATTTGAGGAGAGACACATGGACACTGTACCCTTGTGCAGTGTCTCAGCACACTCTGCCAAAAGATTGTACGCCTCCCCCTTTATTTGGACTTTCTCTGACCACATGACAACAGCTGCTTCTAAGGGACGAGGTCGTAAACAGCAATCGCCTTTGATTACAACAGTTCACAGAAAAGGTCGTAAAATAGTTCAAAGAGAGGTTCGTAAAACAGTTCAAAAAGAGGTTCGTAAAACAGTTGAGAAAGGAGGTTCAAAAAGAGGTCGTCTGGAACTTGGGCAGATCCTGCCTTCTCTCCGCTTTGTAGTCCTTGGGTTAAAACAATATCTTTCTGTTGATTACAATACATGAAGTAAACAGAAACACCTTCATGTTGCTCCCCCCTACACAGTGGAGATTTACAAGCCTTCTTCTTGGTAGGTTTCAAAGACAGCTTTTGGTCTTCTCGCTGGGAATTCATTTCAACACAAACTTTTTGTGATAACTTAGATAAAATTATTCTAACAAGAACAGTCTGGACAATTCTGGATGTGGTGAAGAACATGCAGACAGGGGATAATTGAGTGAGGTGAAGGTGGTTGAGAGAATGAACTGGAAGTGTCAGGTGAATGGAAAAGTACTGGCTGGAGACAGGTCAAATCTGTGATTAAGCGTGTCAATGTCCTTGATTACTATGGATTCTGTCACCCTCATGCTTCCTCTCTACTCTGTGAATTACAACATGACATCTCTGCTGACAAATGTGACTGTAAAAAAGACATTCTCTCTGTCTCTGCATGACTGACTTCTGCCCTCAGTTGAACGTAACAGTTCTGGACTGGAGCCAGCTGAGTAAGAAGGAGTGTTTGAAGTACGGCGGCTCTTTGGAGGGAAATGCCTGCAAGTACGTCCCAGATCTGGCACTTATGTCCTTCATCCTCTTCTTTGGGACTTACTCCATGACTGTCACGCTCAAGAAGTTCAAGTTCAGCCGCTACTTTCCCACCAAGGTAACAAAGAGACTTACTTTTAAACATAAGATCAATGTCTTCCAAAACGTTATTAGTTAATGAGGTCATTAGAGACAACAATCTTAACGTCATTGGTCTCAGCGAAGCCTAGCTCAAACCAGACGATTCTTTTGCACTGAATGAGGCATCTCCTCCTAACTCAGGGGTCGGCAACCCGCGGCTCCGCAGCCGCATGCGGCTCTTTGATCACTCTGATGCGGCTCAGCAGCTTACTTGCTGAACCCCCCAATTTTCCCGTGAGACTTCCGGATTTCAGTGCCTCTCGTAGAAAACTCCCGGGATTAATATTCACCGATTTTCACACTTACGGCTATAATAAGGGCGTGCCATGATGGCACAACATTTGGCGCCCTCTACAATCTGTATTAACAGCGTGCCAGCCCAACACTTGTTATACAATATACATCTTCTGCTTGCACACGTACATGACAGCAAGGCATACTTGGTCAACAGCCACACAGGTTACACTGACGGTGGCCATATAAAACAACTTTAACACTCTTACTAATAATGCGCCACACTTTGAACCAAAACCAAACAAGAATGACAAACACATTTCGGGAGAACATCTGCACCTTAACACAACATAAACACAACAGAACAAACACCCAGAATCCCATGCAGCCCTGACTCTCCCGGGCTACATTATACACCCCTGCTACCACCAAACCCCAACCCCACCCCAACCGAACTCCCTCACACATCAACCTCCCCCCCCCCCTCTGTGCGTCGGTTGAGGTATACGGGGTTTGGTAGCGGGGGGTGTATAATGTATCCCGGAAGAGTTAGGGCTGCATGGGATTCTGGGTATTTGTCCTGTTGTGTTTATGTTGTGTTACGGTACAGATGTTCTCCCGAAATTTGTTTGTCATAGGTTGATTGGCAACACTAAATTGGCCCTAGTGTGTGAATGTTGTCTGTCTATCTGTGTTGGCCCTGCGATGAGGTGGCGACTTGTCCAGGGTGTACCCCGCCTTCCGCCCGATTGTAGCTGAGATAGGCTCCAGCGCCCCCCGCGATCCCGAAGGGAATAAGCGGTAGAAAATGGATGGATGGATGGATTCTTGTTTGGTGTGGGTTCACAGTGTGGCGCATTATTAGTAAGAGTGTTAAAGTTTGTTTTTTTTTATACCGTCAGTGTGACCTGTGTGGTTGTTGACCAAGTATGCCTTGCTGTTACTAACATGATCAAGCGGTAGCCCCATACAACGTGTGGCTGATCAGGCACGCTGACTGTATTGGGTGCCATCTCGGTACGCATGACGCTGGCAAGCGCCATTCATTTAAAACCCGCGTGCCGCACCAGCTTTCAAATCCACATAAAGTTGTGGGCAGCATGTCTGAGGCCCCTGGTTATACATAGCACAAAGCAAAAAAAAAAAAACTTTTTATGCAGTGTTATTTCATTTAAAATTTCAAAAAGAATTTGCGGCTCCCATTGTTTTCTATAATTTGTGAAACTGGTCAAAATGGCTCTTTGACTGGTAAAGGTTGCCGACCCCTGTCCTAACTATACGAATGTGCATATTGCCCGTCCCCTTAAAAGGGGTGGGGGGGGGGGGGGGGTCGCACTACTATACAATGAAAACTTTAACCTTAACCCTAACCTAAATAATAAATATAAATCATTTGAGGTGCTTACTATGAGGTCTGTCACACCACTGCCTCGCTACCTGGCTGTTATCTACCGCCCCCCAGGGCCCTATTCGGACTTTATCAGTGAATTCTCAGAGTTCGTTGCTGATCAAGTGACGCACGCCGACAATATAATCATAATGGGGGACTTTAATATCCATATAAATACCCCATCGGACCCTCCGTGCGTGGCGCTCCAGACTATAATTGATAGCTGTGGTCTTACACAAATAATAAATGAACCCACGCATCGCAACGGTAATACGATAGATCTAGTGCTTGTCAGGGGCGTCACCACCTCCAAAGTTATGATACTCCCTATACTAAAATAATGTCTGCGGATGTCGTTGTGGCTTGTGCAGCCCTTTGAGACACTTGTGATTTAGGGCCATATAAATAAACATTGATTGATTGATTGTTTGATTGATTGATACTACCACTGTCTGTCTTATATGCTTCTCCAACTGTACAACTTGAGGAAAGTCATGCTTACTAGTAACTGGCATATTGCCCTATTTCACCCAGCAGCTAGATTAGCTACTACGTTTGTAGATGCAAATAACACACCCTGGGATAAAATGTACCTTTTTCTGAGTATCATTTTGTGGAATCGAGTGCCCAAAACAAAGAATTGCACACACGGCTCCATTCACTGTTGCACTGGTATTTATGTACAGTATATATTTGCAACATGTTATTTATTTTTTATATTGTATTTTAACTGCACATAAAAAAGTAGTCACCTGTATCTTTGTCATGCTCTCATGCTTGATTACAATAACACATTCTATACTATTCCAATCAGTGCCCCTCCCGAAAATCTCCCGGGGCAACCATTCTCCCGAATTTCTCCCGATTTCCACCCAGACAACAATATTGGGGGCGTGCCTTAAAGGTTCTGCCTTTGCATGCCAGCCCAATCACATAATATCTACAGCTTATCACATACGTGAATGCAATGCACTGAGGGTGGCCGTATAAACAACTTTAACACTCTTACAAATATGCGCCACACTGTGAACCCACACCAAACAAGAATGACAAACACATTCCGGGAGAACATCCGCACCGTAACACAACATAAACACAACAGAACAAATACCCAGAATCCCTCTCTCAGGGAGAGCATGTCCCAAATTCCAAGCTGCTGTTTTGAGGCATTTAAAAAAAAAATAATGCACTTTGTGACTTCAGTAATAAAGATGGCAGTTTTGTTGGCACTTTTTTCCATAACTTGAGTTGATTTATTTTGGAAAACCTTGTTACATTGTTTAATGCATCCAGCGGGGCATCACAACAAAATTAGGCATAATAATGTGTTGATTCCACTACTGTATATATCGGTATCGGTTGATATCGGAATCGGTACTTAAGAGTTGGACAATATCGGAATATCGGCAAGAAAGCCATTATCGGACATCTCTAGTAGTGACCCCATTGATTAACTGCTTTTTCCAAACTTCCAAATTGTTTGACCTTGTCCAGAAATGTTATGTCGATTGTTTAATCATTTATTTTTCCTTCTTGCTTCTTATTCCAGCTGAGAAAACTCATCAGCGACTTCTCCATCTTCATGTCAATCATGACGTTTGTGGGCCTTGACATGCTGATTGGCCTCAAAACTCCCAAGTTAATTGTCCCGACAGAATTCAAGGTATTTTCTGTGTTTTTGTTCAGGTAATCCACTTGTGTCGTCTTTTGGGATCTTTGGGAATGCTATCAAATGCTCTTCCCTTCCCATCTCCTTGTCTGTCTACTATTGTTGGAACAACTGAGAAATAGACGGAGAAACTAACTCATTTGCGGGTTTTTTAGCCAAAATGGCATTTGTTTTAGTTTTGCGTGGTAAATACGGCGATGCGTCACGCTATCTCCCAGAGTTCTATGGCCATCTTTTAGGTATATACATTACATTGTATGCATTATGTCATATTATGATTTTTTTTTCTACATTTAAACACTTCTTTGTTGTCTACATAACATGTAAAGGTGGTTCTTTGGTCAAAATGTTGCATGGACCGTGTTTAACAGACTATCTTCAAGCTGCTTTCTGACAGCCTTCTCAGGATAGGCGGTCTTATTTACATGCCTCCACTTCTACCGGTCATCTTTGTTGTAGTTTTTAGCGCTTTACATAGCAAGTCTACTGACAGATTAAGTTAAGTTAAGTTTTGAGTCCTTTCAAGTCCTTTTAACCACTGTTAACATTGTATTTCCATGGCATATTGCTTTGTTACTAGTTCCACAGCAGTTTCTATCCTGTTCTCACCTTATCTCATTGATCTCATCTCATACTGTATGTGTGTTGATGTGTGCGTACACATGAAAAACATAACAAATATATGAACATAACAATGAACAGAGTTGTACTTTTTAGATGTCAGGGCCCTATGCAATTTTTGGACTATAACCTTAACTTAAAATCTTTTTTTTCCCTCAAAACTTGACAGTGCGCCTCATAACCCGGTGCGCCTAATGTACGGAATCATTCTGGTTTTGCTTACCGGCCTTGAAGCAATTTTATTTGGTACACGGTGTAATGATAAGTGTGACCAGTAGATGGCAGTCAAACATAAGAGATACGTGTAGACTGCACTATGATGGCAATATGACTCAAGTAAACAACACCAACATTTTATATGTTCCATTGAAAATATAGAACATTACACGCGGCGCTCAAAAATCCATCAACATGTTTTAGTACGACTTTGGTAAGCTTTGAAGCCGCACCGCTTGATGTGCTTCAACATAGGAGTATTATTATGGTGTGTGTGCTTTTTTGAGCCAAGGCACATTTTTTTCATAAAAAAAATACGGAGGCACACCACCAGCAGAAAATGTTAAAAAATGAAACTCCACCAGGTTGTCGTGCCTTATTTTGAGTTTGTTGTTGTTTCCTGTGTGTAGTGCTTTAGTTCCTGTCCTGCGCTGTTATTTTGCTGACCCTTCCTGTTTTGTTGGTGTTCTCCTGTAGCAGCTTCACGCCTTCCTTTGAGCACTATTGCCCACACCCGCTTTGTTTTCGCAATCAAGACTATTTAAGTTGTGTGTACGCTGTCCTTCTTTGTGGGGACACTGTTGATTGTCATGTCATGTACGGATGTGCTTTGAGGATGCCAGCTTTGCTCCACCCGCTGTAAGTCTTTGCTGTCGTCCAGCATTCTGTTTTTGTTGACTTTGCAGCCAGTTCAGTTTTACTTTAGTTTTACATATGCATCAGTGCATTTTCCTAGTGGGACTTGCCTTTTGTTAATTTTTTGGTTTAAGCCTTACATACCTTTTTACCTGCACGCTGCCTCCCGCTGTGCTCTGCATATTGGGATCACGACAAACCATCCTCGACGCGTTCCGACGTCTACAAAGCAATGAACTACCTGCTGCCACCTACTGACATGGAGTATTACAAGATTACCCTGCCAAGCTCTACACAGCACAGGCACTAGACAACGGCACATTATTATGATTATTGATTTGCAAAAAAATATTTTTTGGACCAATTCGGTGACGTTGCATAATTTCCCACGGCACACCAGACAATATCTCACGGCACACTAGTGTCCCGCGGCACCATATTTGCCAACTCTCCCAATTTTCCCGGGAGACTCACGAATTTCAGTGCCCCTCCCGAAAATCTCCCGGGGCAACCATTCTCCCGAATTTCTCCCAATTTCCACCCGGACAACAATATTGGGGGCGTGCCTTAAAGGCACTGCCTTTAACGTCCTCTACAACCTGTCGTCACGCCCGATTTTTCTCCATACAAACAGAATATATGTGGCTTTTACACACACACAAGCAATGCAAGCATACTTGGTCAACAGCCATACAGGTCACAATGAGGGTGGCCTTATAAACAACTTTAACACTGTTACAAATATGCGCCACACTGTGAACCCACACCAAACAACAATGACAAACACATTTCGGGAGAACATCCGCACCGTAACACAACATAAACACAACAGAACAAATACCCAGAATCCCTTGAAGCACTAACTCTTCCAATATACACCCCGGCTACCACCAAACCTGCCCACCTCAACCTCGCCCCGCCCATCTCCCGAATTCGGAGGTCTCAAGGTTGGCAAGTATGCGTGGCACAGTGGTTGAAAATCACTAAGGTAATACATATTAATTGGCATTTTGTTTCGCAATATTATGCAAAAGCAACTTTTCTTACCTTCTGGTACCTGCTGATCCGTATTTGGGATCTGCATAAATTCAGAAATATTGCGCGCGTCCGCCTTTTGTAGTGACTCCATTATTTTACACAGAATGACCCGAACAAATGTGAAATGATGGTAATTGTTTCCAGCTTTATTTGGAAGAAGATGGAGAAAAAGAAGAAGCTTATCGACTACGGTGTCGCCACGGACTTCAAAGGCGGACGCGCCCAATTTTTTCAGGACTTATGCAGATCACAAATACAGATCAGCCGGTACCAGAAGGTTAGAAAAGTTGCTTTTGCATAATATTGCGAAACAAAACGCCAGATAATATGTCTTACCTTATACACACATCATAATAATACTCCTATGTTGAAGCACAGTACGTCTGACTATGGTATCCGTAATGCGCCGGCAATCCATCAAGTGGTGCGGCTTCATAGCTTACCGAAGTCGTACTAAAACATGTTGATAGATTTTTTAGCGCTGTGTGTAATGTTCTATGTCAGGGGTCACCAACGCGGTGCCCGCGGGCACCAGGTCGCCCGTAAGGACCAGATGAGTCGCCCGCTGGCCTGTTCTAAAAATAGTTCAAATAGCAGCACTTACCAGTGAGCTGCCTCTATTTTTTAAATTTGATTTATTTATTAGCAAGCTGGTCTCGCTTTGCTCGACATTTTTAATTCTAAGAGCGACAAAACTCAAATAGAATTTGAAAATCCAAGAAAATATTTTAAAGACTTGGTCTTCACTTGTTTAAATAAATTCATTTATTTTTTTTACTTTGCTTCTTATAACTTTCAGAAAGACAATTTTAGAGAAAAAATACAACCTTAAAAATGATTTTAGGATTTTTAAACACATATACCTTTTTACCTTTTAAATGCCTTCCTCTTCTTTCCTGACAATTTAAATCAATGTGGGGGGGTGGTCCCTGGTTCCCTGGGCACCACGCCTCCTGTTTGTGGGTTGGGCTCTCGGGGGTGATGGGGCCGTGCTCTGGCTCCCACGCACTCTGGGAGTCGAATGTATTGTACATGCAAATTCACATATGCTCACATACGTACATAGGTACCTACGCTCCCACATACATACACAAATACAGTACATATTTACCTACCTAATGTTCGTACATCCACACGCACATTCAATATACAAACATACACATACACATACTGTACATATACATTCACTGTACAAACACATATACACATTCTGTACATATACATTCATTGTACAAACACATATACACATTCTGTACATATACAAGTACATATGCATACTTACACTCATGCACATAATCACGTTTCATCAAACATATATTAACGTTGTTGCCCTAGGGTAAACTGGGTGTAACACATGGCACACTGACAAAGCTTAACCTATTGTGACTATAACAATCTACAAGGTTAATGTAGGTTGCTTCTCTTTCTCCCCCTCCATTTTTCTGCATTCTTTCGTATCTCAAGTTATCATTACGTATATGTATTGTTGCATTTAAACAACTGTATTGTTGATAATAAAGGTAAATTATTGGTATTGTTCATTATCAATAGCGCTATTTCTATTGGTATTTGTATTGATCCATTTGTAGTGTAATAATGCTCATTGTCATTTCTGTATTATTTTTTATTTTTCGCTAACTGCTTATTTGCTATTACTTTTACCATCATATTTGTACATGTCATATTTGCTGATGTTGCTCTATTGTTGTTGTTGTTGTTGTTTGCTGTTGTTGTTTTTGTCTCTCTGTCTAATCCCCCTCTTGTCCCCACAATTTCCCCCTCTGTCTTCTTTTTTTTTCTCTTTCTATCCCCTCCTGCTCCGGCCCGGCTGCACTAAATGATAATATAAATACATTTAATAAAGTCAAATACAAATAAGGCAACAAGAGAAGTATCCTACACTTCTCTTTTGTAAAGTAAATCTGAACAGCCGACATGGGCATCTACATCAACTATATGATTTGCCTGAGAAGCTGGACAGGACATAAAAAAAATTAAAAAAAATAAAAAAAATAAAAAAATAAAAAAAATTAAAAAAAATAAATCAATGTGCAAGTAAATTTTTTTTTTTTTTATTGTAAAGAATAATAAATACATTTTAATTTAATTCTTCATTTTAGCTTCTGTTTTTTCGACGAAGAATATTTGTGAAATGTTTCTTCAAACTTATTATAATTAAAATTCAAAAAAATTATTCTGGCAAATCTAGAAAATCTGTAGAATCAAATTTAAATCTTATTTCAAAGTCTTTTGAATTTCTTTTAAAAATGTTGTTCTGGAAAATCTAGAAGAAATAATGATTTGTCTTTGTTAGAAATATAGCTTGGTCCAATTTGTTATATATTCCAACAAAGTGCAGATTGGATTTTAACCTATTTAAAACATGTCATCAAAATTCGAAAATTAATCTTAATCAGGAAAAATTACTAATGATGTTCCATAAATTCGTTTTTTAATTTTTTCAAAAAGATTCGAATTAGCTAGTTTTTCTCTTCTTTTTTTCGATTGAATTTTGAATTTTAAAGAGTCGAAATTGAAGATAAACTATGTTTCAAAATTTCATTTTCATTTTTTTCCGTTTTTTCTCCTCTTTTAAACCGTTCAATTAAGTGTTTTTTTTAATCATTTATTCTCTACAAAAAACCTTCCGTAAAAGGGAAAAAAATGTACGACGGAATAACAGACAGAAATACCCTTTTTTTTATATATATATATATGTATAGATTTATTTATTTAGCTATTCTATATATTTAAATCACACTTATATGTAACTTACAAATGACAATTTGTAAGTTACAAATTGTATATAATATATATAAACACTTAAAATGTAAAGTGTTTTTTGTGTTTAATATAAATGAACTCTGACCTAGTATAGTTCATATTGATATTTATGTTTCTATATATATTTATTGTGAGAAATCATTAAGATGATCAGTGTTTCCACAAAGATAAATATAATTAATTATTAATAATAACATAGAGTTAAAGGTAAATTGAGCAAATTGGCTATTTCTGGCAATTTATTTAAGTGTGTATCAAACTGGTAGCCCTTCGCATTAATCAGTACCCAAGAAGTAGCTCTTGGTTTCAAAAAGGTTGGTGACCCCTGTTCTATATTGTCAATGGAACATGTCAAATTGTGGTGTTCTTTACTTGAATCATATTGCAGTCTAGAACAGGTGGGAAACTAAATGATTGATTTTCTCACTGTAATAATGCAAATTGCATCTCTTGTATCACGTCTCACTGTGAAAAGCTGTCACATTATGCAAAAAAATAGCTGGCAAGCTGGATATGAAAGCACCATGCATGTCACAGCA
Organism: Nerophis lumbriciformis; assembly: GCF_033978685.3. NCBI lineage: Eukaryota > Metazoa > Chordata > Actinopteri > Syngnathiformes > Syngnathidae > Nerophis > Nerophis lumbriciformis. Next base: position 18,879,376 of record NC_084559.2, read on the forward strand.
TGTTGCCAGTGATTGCTTGCATTTGAACCCTCGGCATGCACGACTTGTTGCTTCACTTTAGCTTCAAGAGGCGAAATTAAGAATGCAAGCTGATTTGAGTGCTATGAAAGCAGCAGCAGTTTGTCGGCTGGGTAAAATGAATTGTGGGCCCGATATCGGCAAGTTAAGATATTGTAATACACCAGTCCAGGTTGAATTGCTTCTGGGGAACATTGTGTTCATTTTCATCAATCATGCGAATGTACAATTACTCCACAAACAAGATAGCGAGAAAGGAGACATTTCCGAAAAAAGAGGGCGGTAAGTGTCAAAAAGCTTAATTGACTTCAATTTCCTGACTGTGTTGATAAAGCAAATACATGTCTTGCCTGAGGAGTTCATGATTAACTTTCGTATTATGAACGCCGACTTATTGGGGAGCTAAAGAGTTTTCTTATCTCCAACTAGCCGACTCGGCCGGGTCGTGGCTGGCTGGTGATGCCGTTTGGGAAGAACCCCTGGTGGGTTTACTTGGGCAGTTTTGTCCCCGCACTCTTGGTCACCATTCTCATCTTCATGGATCAGCAGATCAGCGCTGTCATCGTCAACCGCAAGGAGAACAAACTCAAGGTACAAGTGCACTGCAAAAACTGAAATCTAAGTAGGATTAAATATCTCAAATAAGGCTGATATTTGCTTATTTTCTGTCTGATAAGATGATATATGAGTGTTTTACTTGTTTTAAGGGTTTTGGTCCTAGATGATCTCAGTAAGATATTACAGCTTGTTGCTGAGATTTGATGACCTATATTGAGTAAAACATGCTTGAAACTAGAATATCAACTGTTGCAAAGCTGTGTCATCAACACTCACAAGTATAAAACTACTTTTTTAAAGTAATCATTTCTTATTTCAAGCATGAAAAAAAAAAACATGACTTTGACACAATTGTGTCTCATAATCAAAACCGATGACAGCCAAATGGACTTTGCTGTTTTATTTTCAATGAAACAATAGAAAATACGTACTCATATATTATACAAAGTTGTCTTATATAAAGATGTCTTAGTTGTCTTATATAAAGTTGTCTTGTCCAAAGTTGTCTTATATAAAATTGTTTTATATAAAGTTGTCTTATATAAAGTTGTCTCATACAAAGTTGTCTTATATAAAGTTGTCTTATATAAAGTTGTCTTATATAAAGATGTCTTATATAAACTTGCCTTATATAAAGTTGTCTTATACAAAGTTGTCTTCTATAAAATTGTCTATAAAGATGTCTTAGTTGTCTTATACAAAGTTGTCTTATATAAAGATGTATTGTGTATAAAGTTGTCTTATATAAAGTTGTCTTATACAAAGTTGTCTTATACAAAGTTGTCTTATATAAAGTTGTCTTATACAAAGTTGTCTTATATACAGTTGTCTTGTACAGAGTTGTCTTATATAAACTTGTCTTATATAAAGTTGTCTTATATAAAGTTGTCTTGTACAGAGTTGTCTTATATAAACTTGTCTTATATAAACTTGTCTTATATAAAGTTGTCTTGTACAGAGTTGTCTTATATAAACTTGTCTTTTATAAACTTGTCTTATACAAAGTTGTCTTATACAAAGTTGTCTTATATAAAGTTGTCTTATACAAAGTTGTCTTATATAAAGTTGTCTTGTACAGAGTTGTCTTATATAAACTTGTCTTATATAAAGTTGTCTTATACAAAGTTGTCTTATATAAAATTGTCTATAAAGATGTCTTAGTTGTCTTATACAAAGTTGTCTTATATAAAGATGTATTGTGTATAAAGTCGTCTTATATAAAGTTGTCTTATATAAAGATGTATTGTGTATAAAGTTGTCTTATACAAAGTTGTCTTATATAAACGTGTCTTATATAAAATTGTCTATAAAGATGTCTTAGTTGTCTTATACAAAGTTGTCTTATATAAAGATGTATTGTGTATAAAGTTGTCTTATATAAAGTTGTCTTATACAAACTTGTCTTATACAAAGTTGTCTTATCTAAAATTGTCTATAAAGATGTCTTAGTTGTCTTATACAAAGTTGTCTTATATAAAGATGTATTGTGTATAAAGTTGTCTTATATAAAGTTGTCTTATACAAAGTTGTCTTATATAAAATTGTCTATAAAGATGTCTTAGTTGTCTTATACAAAGTTGTCTTATATAAAGATGTATTGTGTATAAAGTTGTCTTATATAAAGTTGTCTTATACAAAGTTGTCTTATATAAAGTTGTCATATAATGTTGTCTTATACAAAGTTGTCTTATATAAAATTGTCTTATACAAAGTTGTCATATATAAAGTTGTCTTATATAAAGTTGTCTTATATAAAGTTGTCTATAAAGATGTCTTAGTTGTCTTATACAAAGTTGTCTTATATAAAGATGTATTGTGTATAAAGTTGTCTTATATAAAGTTGTCTTATACAAAGTTGTCTTATATAAAATTGTCTATAAAGATGTCTTAGTTGTCTTATACAAAGTTGTCTTATATAAAATTGTCTATAAAGATGTCTTAGTTGTCTTATACAAAGTTGTCTTATATAAAATTGTCTATAAAGATGTCTTAGTTGTCTTATACAAAGTTGTCTTGTATAAAGATGTATTGTGTATAAAGTTGTCTTATATAAAGTTGTCTTATACAAAGTTGTCTTATATAAAGTTGTCATCTAATGTTGTCTTATACAAAGTTGTCTTATATAAAATTGTCTCATACAAAGTTGTCATATATAAAGTTGTCTATAAAGATGTCTTAGTTGTCTTATACAAAGTTGTATAGGGGAGCCACAAGAATATAGGAAGCAAGACATGTGTTGGTTTTGTCATTAATGACCTTCTGTGCCTGCTGTTCCTGCAGAAAGGTTGTGGCTACCATTTGGATCTCTTCTGGGTGGGCGTCTTGATGGCGGCTTGTTCCTTCTTGGGCCTGCCCTGGTATGTTGCCGCCACCGTCATTTCCATCGCCCACATCGACTCTCTAAAAATGGAGAGTGAATCCAGCGCTCCGGGAGAGCAACCACAGTTCCTTGGGGTCAGGTTAGGATGAAGTCTTTGGATGATTCTGCACATTTTCAAATAAAAATATCAAGATGTGATTAAAATGTTGGTTTTGGGTATAAAAGTACCTCCATTTTTATATACTCAATATGTAGGGATGTCCGATAATATCGGACTGCCGATATTTATCGGCCGATAAATGCTTTAAAATGTAATATCGGAAATTATTGGTATCGATTTCAAAAAGTAAAATGTATGACTTTTTAAAACGCCGCTGTGTACACGGACGTAGGGAGAAGTCCAGAGCGCCAATAAACCTTAAAGGCACTGCCTTTGCGTGCCGGCCCAGTCACATAACATCTACGTCTTTTTACACACACAAGTGAATGCAAGGCATACTTGGTCAACAGCCATACAGGTCACACTGAGGGTGGCCGTATAAACAACTTTAACACTGTTACAAATATGCGCCACACTGTGAACTAGGGATGTCCGATAATATCGGCCTGCAGATATCGCCAATAAATGCGTTAAAATGTAATATCGGAAATTATCGGTATCGTTTTTTTTATTATCGGTATCTTTTTTTTTTGTTTGTTTGTTTTTGTTTTTGTTTTTATTAAATCAACATAAAAAAACACAAGATACACTTACAATTAGTGCACCAATCCAAAAAACCTCACTCATTCACACTCATTCACACAAAAGGGTTGTTTCTTTCTGTTATTAATATTCTGGTTCCTACATTATATATCAATATATATCAATACAGTCTGCAAGGGATACAGTCTGTAAGCACACATGATTGTGCGTGCTGCTGGTCCACTAATAGTACTAACCTTTAACAGTTAATTTTACTCATTTTCATTCATTACTAGTTTCTATGTAACTGTTTTTATATTCTTTTACTTTCTTTTTTATTCAAGAAAATGTTTTTAATTTATTTATCTTATTTTATTAATTTTTTTTTAAAAGTACCTTATCTTCACCATACCTGGTTGTCCAAATTAGGCATAATAATGTGTTAATTCCACGACTGCATATATCGGTTGATATCGGTATCGGTAATTAAAGAGTTGGACAATATCGAAATATCGGATATCGGCAAAAAGCCATTATCGGACATCTCTACTGTGAACCCGCACCAAACAAGAATGACAAACACATTTCGGGAAAACATCCTCACCGTAACACAACATAAACACAACAGAACAAATACCCAGAAGCCCTTGCAGCACTAACTCTTCCGGGACGCTACAATATACACCCCCCTAACCCCCTAACCCCCCCCCCCCCCCACCCACCCACACCTCAACCCGTCCCCCCCCCCCAACCCCACCCACCTCAACCTCCTCATGCTCTCTCAGAGAGAGCATGTCCCAAATTCCAAGCTGTTGTTTTTGAGGCATGTTAAATAAAATAATGCACTTTGTGACTTCAATAATAAATATGGCAGTGCCATGTTGGCATTTTTTTCCATAACTTTGAATTGATTTATTTTAGAAAACCTTGTTACATTGTTTAATGCATCCAGCGGGGCATCACAACAAAATTAGGCATAATAATGTGTTAATTCCACGACTGTATATATCGGTATCGGTTGATATCGGAATCGGTAATTAAGAGTTGGACAATATCGGAATATCGGATATCGGCAAAAAAGCCATAATCGGACATCTCTATCAATATGTATACTTTGGAACCTGTTTATGTCAACATCAACTAAATCAACCAATTCTTCCTAACAAATACCCGCTTAAATGGAAGCCAATGTCCAAAAGAAATCAAATCTGAAAATCAAAGGGGTAATTTTTTTTATCAAAACAAATCAGTTTGTTCATTTTGTGTTGGACTATTGTTAATTTTGTATATTGCGGTTGGCGTTGCTTTGTTGGGTTGGAGTGGTCGGGGGGGCCGTGATTGGTGGCCGTGCGCTGATGGAATTGTGGGTACTGGCTGGCGTTGGCTTGTTGACATGTGGGCGGGTGGACTTCTTCCCCCGTTGAGAGGCTTCGTTACCTGGCCAGGACTCGTTTGAGCGGATTACTGCGTGGATAGCTGGGGTGCGTGTTCCTGTTAAGCATGGGGGCTGTGCAGTTTTTTTGCCTGGGGTTACTGGTGTGGACTCCGCAGAGTCGGGTTGGGCAGGCGCTGGCTTTGTTTGGCAGGGGGTGGACTGGCGTGGCGTCGTGTTAGACTGCTGTGGAGCGCCTGCGGGGGTCATGGGCTGTGGCGTCACGCAGGTTTCTCTTCCTGTTGGGCGGGGTCTGTGCCCGTCTGTTCCGGCCTTGCACTCTGGGGTCTGTGTCGGTGGCTTGATGCGGTTGATTGAAGTAAGCCACAAATGGCTGCGGCATTTTGAGAAGGTGGCGATCCGTGCAAGACAGACGATGGAGATTGAATCTCTCATGTGCATCTCATCATATTTGGACTGTTAGGAAAAAATATATACATTGTCCACCCAGCAATTACATTTTTGAGCTACTGAATGACTTTAGGGCGGATTCCGAGCCAGCAGACACTAAAATTAATCAATATCTCCTGAAAGAAAAAACTTTTCAGAACACTGCATTTTTTTCACATCCGCATAAAAGCAGCTTACTATTGCTGTTACACTGTTAGTGCTGGTGTCCCTCAAAGCGCATCTTTGGCGTGTTAAAAATGTTATGTTGTTTAGATCGCTTTTGATTAGAGATGTCCGATAATATCGGACTGCCGATATTATTATTATTATAAATGTTTTAAAATGTAATATCGGAAATTATCGGTATCGGTTTAAAAATTATCGGTATCTGTTTCAAAAAGTACAATTTATGACTTTTTAAAACGCCGCTGTGTACACAGACGTAGGGAGAAGTACAGAGCGCCAATAAACCTTAAAGGCACTGCCTTTGCGTGCCGGCCCAGTTACATAATATCTACAGCTTTTCACACACACAAGTGAATGCAACGCATAATTTGTCAATAGCCATAAAGGCGACACTGAGGGTGGCCGTATAAACAACTTTAACACTGTTACAAATATGCGCCACACTGTGAAACCACACCAAACAGGAATGACAAACACATTTCGGGAGAACATCCGCACCGTAACACAACATAAACACAACAGAACAACCCCGCCCACCTCAACCTCCTCATGCTCTCTCAGGGAGAGCATGTCCCAAATTCCAAGCTGCTGTTTTGAGGCATGTTAAAAAAAAAAATAATGCACTTTGTGACTTCAATAATAAATATGGCAGTGCCATGTTGGCATTTTCTTGTGCCCGAATGCAGCTGAGAGAGGCTCCAGCACCCCCCGCGACCCCAAAAGGGACAAGCGGTAGAAAATGGATGGATGGATGAATGTTGGCATTTTTTTCCATAACTTGAGTTGATTTATTTTGGAAAACCTTGTTACATTGTTTAATGCATCCAGCGGGGCATCACAACAAAATTAGGCATAATAATGTGTTAATTCCACGACTGTATATATCGGTATCGGTTGATATCGGAATCGGTAATTAAGAGTTGGACAATATCGGAATATCGGATATCGGCAAGAAAGCCATTATCGGACATCTCTACTTTTGATACCCCAGAAAAAGTGGTGCAGTTTATAGTTGTGTGCTGCATGTTCCACAACGTAGCAAAACACCACAAGTTGGAGCATGTTGCAATGAATGAGGAGGGAAGTGTAGTATATCACCCACAAAGACGTCCACTTATAGTATGTGCAATTTTATAGTTTGCAAATGCTATTTACTACTTGTTATTTGGGATCTAGTAGATATCTGGGTGTGCATATCAAACTATGCAATGGAATTGATCCCTATACGAAATCAAAAAAGGATTTGTTGAGGGATTTCAAGGATTATCCGTGGGTCGCGTTGCCCATACTTGCCAACCTTGTACCTACGATTTCGGGAGGTGGGGGTGGGGGCGTGGTCGGGGTGGGGCGGGGGCGTGGTTGGGGGCGGGGCTAAGAGGGGAGGAGTATATTTACAGCTAGAATTCACCAAGTCAAGTATTTCATACATATATATATATATATATATATATATATATATATAAAAGAAATACTTGATTTTCAGTGAATTCTAGCTGTATATATATTTATTATATATATATATATATATATATATATATAAATAAATACTTGAATTTCAGTGTTCATTTATTTACACATATACACACACATAACACTCATCTACTCATTGTTGAGTTAAGAGTTGAATTGTCCATCCTTGTTCTATTCTCTGTCACTATTTTTCTAACCATGCTGAACACCCTTTCGCAGGTACCCAGAAAGGTTTCGAGTACCACCAAAAAAACTGAATCTCTGAAGACAGTATAAAAATCTGTCTTAAAGGTGTACAGATACTGTTTGTATAATAAGCATGTTATTTTTTTTTACAAATGAGGGTTAAGAGTTCAGTACTAAAAAAAAAAAAAAGAATGTGGCTTAAGTACAGTTTTTTAATTGAGCTGCTGCATTTTTTGGTTGGGTTGTTTATTTATTTTGAGTAACTTCTATACATTTCTAAAAGGGGAATAATGTAATAGAGTTATCTATGTTTGTCTGTTGCCATCTCCTGGTGAATGTTGGCTATAGCGTACTGGGGTTACTTTTTGGTTGGCCAACGATTTACGTGGTGTTGCGCACCTGACGTCACTCAGGTCCGCATGGAGCTGGAGGGGGCGTGGCTTCCAGCTCCGCCTGAATTTCGGGAGATTTTCGGGAGAAAATTTGTCCCGGGAGGTTTTCGGGAGAGCCGCTGAATTTCGGGAGTCTCCCAGAAAATCCGGGAGGGTTGGCAAGTATGGCGTTGCCAGACATGCCGAACTATCTGGTGCTCCAGACATCATTCTACACGACAAAACAGATGGAAACTTGGAAAAACATGAAGGTCAACAACTTATTTGTGTGTGGCTGGCTCAAGGAAATTGGTATCAAGACTCCCTCGGATAAATCATGTATTGTTTTTGCTCAGGCAAGGTTGTGTTTTTTTATTTAACTTTGCGTCTACAACTAACTAGTTTTGGCCATGTTCGTTGTCTTGTTGTTGTTGTTGCACAGGTCGTCACAAGTATGCGTGTTTTTCCCCGTAATTATCAAAATATACAGGTAAAAGCCAGTAAATTAGAATATTTTGAAAAACTTGATTTATTTCAGTAATTGCATTCAAAAGGTGTAACTTGTACATTATATTTATTCATTGCACACAAACTAATGCATTCAAATGTTTATTTCATTTAATTTTGATGATTTGAAGTGGCAACAAATGAAAATCCAAAATTCCGTGTGTCACAAAATTAGAATATTACTTAAGGCTAATACAAAAAAGGGATTTTTAGAAATGTTGGCCAACTGAAAAGTATGAAAATGAAAAATATGAGCATGTACAATACTCAATACTTGGTTGGAGCTCCTTTTGCCTCAATTACTGCGTTAATGCGGCGTGGCATGGAGTCGATGAGTTTCTGGCACTGCTCAGGTGTTATGAGAGCCCAGGTTGCTCTGATAGTGGCCTTCAACTCTTCTGCGTTTTTGGGTCTGGCATTCTGCATCTTCCTTTTCACAATACCCCACAGATTTTCTATGGGGCTAAGGTCAGGGGAGTTGGCGGGCCAATTTAGAACAGAAATACCATGGTCCGTAAACCAGGCACGGGTAGATTTTGCACTGTGTGCAGGCGCCAAGTCCTGTTGGAACTTGAAATCTCCATCTCCATAGAGCAGGTCAGCAGCAGGAAGCATGAATTGCTCTAAAACTTGCTGGTAGACGGCTGCGTTGACCCTGGATCTCAGGAAACAGAGTGGACCGACACCAGCTGCACTGCTGCTGAGTGGTCCAAAGTCATGTTTTCTGACGAAAGCAAATTTTGCATTTCCTTTGGAAATCGAGGTCCCAGAGTCTGGAGGAAGACAGGAGAGGCACAGGATCCACATTGCCTGAAGTCTAGTGTAAAGTTTCCACCATCAGTGATGGTTTGGGGTGCCATGTCATCTGCTGGTGTCGGTCCACTCTGTTTCCTGAGATCCAGGGTCAACGCAGCCGTCTACCAGCAAGTTTTAGAGCACTTCATGCTTCCTGCTGCTGACCTGCTCTATGGAGATGGAGATTTCAAGTTCCAACAGGACTTGGCGCCTGCACACAGCGCAAAATCTACCCGTGCCTGGTTTACGGACCATGGTATTTCTGTTCTAAATTGGCCCGCCAACTCCCCTGACCTTAGCCCCATAGAAAATCTGTGGGGTATTGTGAAAAGGAAGATGCAGAATGCCAGACCCAAAAACGCAGAAGAGTTGAAGGCCACTATCAGAGCAACCTGGGCTCTCATAACACCTGAGCAGTGCCAGAAACTCATCGACTCCATGCCACGCCGCACTAACGCAGTAATTGAGGCAAAAGGAGCTCCAACCAAGTATTGAGTATTGTACATGCTCATATTTTTCATTTTCATACTTTTCAGTTGGCCAACATTTCTAAAAATCCCTTTTTTGTATTAGCCTTAAGTAATATTCTAATTTTGTGACACACGGAATTTTGGATTTTCATTTGTTGCCACTTCAAATCATCAAAATTAAATGAAATAAACATTTGAATGCATCAGTCTGTGTGCAATGAATAAATATAATGTACAAGTTACACCTTTTGAATGCAATTACTGAAATAAATCAAGTTTTTCAAAATATTCTAATTTACTGGCTTTTACCTGTAACTATAGATCTCAGTGTTGTGTATGTGTTGAAATATTCATTTATGATTGCTGTCTTTGTCAAAAGCTTAACTCTTTTAGGTTTTGCTCACATTTAATTTATTTTATTCAGAGTTGCCGCGTTTGTGGTTTATGAGACACTCGTGGCAAAAGTGTGTTTTAAGAACTCCGGAACAAGATAAAATACAAATAATATCAAGATATTACTTAAATTGGAAAAACAAAACGTTAAAGGTATGTCAAACAAACCTTTACGAAGTGATCACGGCAAACTTGTGCATTCTTCGACTTTGCTCCCTTGGACTGGAGTGTGTGCCACTTTCACTTTCCATGAATTCTTGACATATTTTGCCCTCCTTGATTACCTCTTGAAGACCACTGAAGAAAGTTTTATCCTTTTCGCGATTTGAACGTTTCCAACAGCCTAAACGACGTGGCGACAGGTGAACACAACCTATTGGCCCAGCTCAGACAACTTTAACATACTTTTGAACATTTTCCCAAACTGAAGAAGAGTCATTTGAGTACCGTATTTTTCGGAGTATAAGTCGCTCCGGAGTATAAGTCGCACCGGCCGAAAATGCATAATAAAGACGGGAAAAAAAACATATGTAAGTCGCACTGGAGTATAAGTCGCATTTTTGGGGAAATGTATTTGATAAAAGCCAACACCAAGAATAGACATTTGAAAGGCAATTTAAGATAAATAAAGGCTGAATAAGTGTACGTTATATGAGGCATAAATAACCAACTGAGAACGTGCCTGGTATGTTAACGTAACATATTATGGTAAGAGTCATTCAAATAACTATAACATATAGAACATGCTATACGTTTACCAAACTATCTGTCACTCCTAATCGCTAAATCCCATGAAATCTTATACGTCTAGTCTCTTACGTGAATGAGATAAATAATATTATTTGATATTTTACGGTAATGTGTTAATAATTTCACACATAAGTCGCTCCTGAGTATAAGTCGCACCCCCGGCCAAACTATGAAAAAAACTGCGACTTATAGTCCGAAAAATACGGTAACTAGACTGAAAGAAACTGGAGTGAGAGCAAGCTCTATTTTCCAATGACGCCCAAATTATTAAAGGGGAACATTATCACAATTTCAGAAGGGTTAAAACCATTAAAAATCAGTTCCCAGTGGCTTATTTTAAGTTTTTTTCAAAATTTTACCCATCACGCAATATCCCTAAAAAAAGCTTCAAAGTGCCTGATTTTAACCATCGTTATATACACCCGTCCATTTTCCTGTGACGTCACATAGTGATGCCAATACAAACAAACATGGCGGAAAGAACAGCAAGCTATAGCGACATTAGCTCGGATTCAGACTTGGATTTCAGCGGTTTAAGCGATTCAACAGATTACGCATGTATTGAAACGGATGGTTGTAGTGTGGAGGCAGGTAGCGAAAACAAAATTGAAGAAGAAACTGAAGCTATTGAGCCATATCGGTTTGAACCGTATGCAAGCGAAACCGACGAAAACGACACAACAGCCAGCGACACGGGAGAAAGCGAGGACGAATTCGGCGATCGCCCTCTAACCAACGATTGGTATGTGTTTGTTTGGCATTAAAGGAAACTAACAACTATGAACTAGGTTTACAGCATATGAAATACATTTGGCAACAACATGCACTTTGAGAGTGCAGACAGCCCAATTTTCATCAATTAATATATTCTGTAGACATACCCTCATCCGCTCTCTTTTCCTGAAAGCTGATCTGTCCAGTTTTGGAGTTGATGTCAGCAGGCCAGGGAAGCTAGGGTCGATATTCTTCTCTTGATCATCTTCGGTGGCATAAGGGACGGTGTGAGCCAAGACATCCAGGGGGTTTAGCTCGCTCGTCTGCGGGAACAAACTGCCGCCATCGCTTGCCGAGCTACCGAGGTCCTTTGTCCCTGAATTGCTCACACACTCCGGCAGATTCAATGGGGGTCTGGCGGCAGATTTCTTTGACTTTATCGTTGGAAATGCATCTGCTTTGAGTGTCGCAGGATATCCACACATTCTTGCCATCTCTGTCGTAGCATAGCTTTCGTCGGTAAAGTGTGCGGAACAAACGTCCAATTTCTTGCCACTTTCGCATGTTTGGGCCACTGGTGCAACTTGAATTCGTCCCTGTTCGTGTTGTTACACCCTCCGACAACACACCGACGAGGCATGATGTCTCCAAGGTACGGAAAACAGTCGAAAAAACGGAAAATAACAGAGCTGATTTGACTCGGTGTTTGAGAAAATGGTGGATTGTTTCCCGATGTGACGTCACAACGTGACAAGAGCGAATAATAGAAAGGCGTTTAATTCGCCAAAATTCACCCATTTAGAGTTCGGAAATCGGTTAAAAAAATATATGGTCTTTTTTCTGCAACATCAAGGTATATATTGACGCTTACATAGGTCTGGTGATAATGTTGCCCTTTAAAAGCAATAATTACAGCAGTAATTGCTAAGTATAAACGTGAAAAAAATAGAATGACTGTTAAAATACATGTAATTTCAGGGGTTATGGAGTTAATGATAAAATACCTGAAATAATTAAAAATAATTAAATAATCCAGTTGGAGTTTTGTTAAAATATTATTACATTTAAAAGGTCCAAAAAGCAGCTCTTCCAACCTTAGTCCTAAAAAATGTGATATTAAGAACTGAGGGATTGTGAGCACAAGCGGAGGAAATGAATGAAGTTTGTTGCTATAAATGTGTTATATATGCAGGTCAAATATATGACCAAAGGCCTCATAAATAAAACATTCAAATAAAAAGTTTTACTCTCTTCTCAGAGCCAAGGCAGTACAGTTGATATTCTGGTTGAGGTGTCATAAATCCATCACTAGTAATAAATCTAATGGCAAACTACATTAAATGGTTTTAATGTAGTTGGGAAGCATGCATAGAAATGAAATCTCCCTGGTCCAAAACTGATGAAAAAGTAGCTTGTACTATTGGCTTCCTGTAGGACTGATTCATACCCAGTGGACTTATGTAAGGGTTTTAAGATTTGTTTAAAAGTAGTACGTGAAATACGACCATGATGCGTCTATGCTAATAGCATGTTGACATTAAGCACAGTGACTCAAGAATAGTTTGTGTTCTAAAACTTAACAACATTAAATTATATTTCATGGTAAAATTATAATTTTAAGAAGCAGAGACAGGCAAAATAATACAGGAGACATATATAATAGTCTCCTTTTTAGGTGAGAGAGGACGCTAAAGGCAGTGCCTTTAAGGCACGCCCCCAATATTGTTGCCCGTGTGGAAATCGGTAGAAATTCGGGAGAATGGTTGCTTGGGAGATTTTCGGGAGGGGCACTGAAATTCGGGAGTCTCCCGGGAAAATCGGGAGGGTTGGCAAGTATGCCCAAACCTGATTTGTGGTCATGTCAAAATCAATCAAAACAAACTTATTGGTCTTAGCTTTTTCTCATCCATCTCTCAATTCACCCTTTTACATTGTGTGCAAATGGAGAAAAACGGTGTCTCTTACAAGTCTGGCGAAGGTTACGAATAAATATACAAATAATAGCTATTTGAGGTTATGTGGCCAGCCCTTCATGTGTCAGGTTCAAACACTGATGACATCTATTAAACAAGACAAGAGGCAAAGAATTAAACAGAGACAGAATTCAATTTGAACTCAATATTGAGGAGAGTCGTCTGTACACTGTACTCTTGCACAGTATTTTAGCACACTTTGCCAAAAGATTGCACGCCTCCTTCTTTTATTTTGGACCCTCCCAGACCACATGGCCACCGCTGTTTCCAAAGGACAAAGGTCCCAAAAAGTTCACAGAAAAGGTCGTAAACAATTCACAGAAAAGGTCAGTTCAAAAAGAGGTCCATAAAATAGTTCAAAAAGAGTTCGTAAAATACTTCAAAAAGAGGTCGTCTGGAAATTGGGCAGATCCTGTCATCTCTCCGTTTTGAAGTCCTTGGGTTAGAACAATATCTTTCTGTTGATTACATACATGAAAGAACATAGGAACACCTTCATCTTGCTTTCCCCCCAACACAGTGGAGTTTTACGAGCCTTGCTCTTGGTAGGTTTCAAAGACAGCTTTTGTCTTCTTACCTGGAACTCAAAGTTTTTTGAGATAACTTACAAACAATTATTCTAACACATGTCAGTCAGTCTGAGTTCTGTCAACGTAAACAGGTCCAACAGCAGTAACAACTGACATTTTTTGCAATTACAACCATAACGTTTAGTGACCTTTGATGAAAATCACTCCCAGAAGTTAACCAGTCATTGATTTTCATAAAGGTAATTAAAAGTGATGTAAACATGCCAGGACGTTACTTTTGTCATTTCAGCTGGAGTGAAATCCTTTGCCCAGCTTTGCTTTGCAGAGGACCAGAACATTCTTGGAGCTGATTTATCTTTTGTGTTTGTGTCATTAATGTTGGATTCACAGAGAACAGCGGGTGACAGGCATCCTGGTGTTTGTTCTCACTGGGGTTTCCATCTTCCTCGCTCCAATATTGAAGGTATGCAGAACACTGGAATGAGCCACATGTGCTATACAAACATTTCTTTTAATTCAGGTCCAGGTAAAGATGCCAGTGCCAAATAAAGTACTGCAGTTATGTGCATTGAAGGAAGTACAATTGAAATTCCAATAGAGGACTTTGGATGTTATCCCACAATGCATTGTTGGCAGCCATGTTGGTAGGCTTTGTTCACTGAGTCATTGTTTACGATAGCGCTACACATGATGCTTCCAGACTATTAAGTGGAAAATACAATTGCACCGGCTTTGATACAATGGAGAAATACTGTCGTCGGCATCCTTCCATCTCGGGAGACGATGGGGTAGATCCAAAAAGGGGGGGGGGTCTCACTGGGATGGTCCCTCCCATGGACGGAGATAGCCCCTGGCACCTGTTTCCTTCGCCAATCGAATGGGCTTAGAACCAGTATCTGCTGGAGTGACCTCTCCAGTGGACCTCTCCAGTGGATCTACATGGCCTGGGCATGGAACTATGGAGGGCAAGCTGTTGTCAAGGCAGCAAGCCCCCCCCCCCCTCCCCGCATGGTTGGTGGATCCAAGGGAGCGACAAGTGTCGATACAACTTGGCACCAGCGATGCCGCAGGACTTGCCGGAATGACGCTACAACATCAAACCGCCTTCAGGACTCCGGCTTCTGATTTTCTGTCGGGGTTTACAACCCTTAGCCTTACCCTCAAGTGGGTTGACTGCAAGGCAGCAGTGGTTTTGAGATTGGAGATTTCCTTCTCCTAGATGGGCTGCCTTACCAGGTTTACGATCCCCATCTGCCCGAATGCGGCAGGTAGCACGGGGTAAGCCCGATCTGACTACAAATACTAGAAATACTGTGATTCATTAGATAAGACGTCTCTTTGTTGTTACAAGGACAAAACAGCTGCAATTGGATGTGAGGACCCTTACCAGATCGACAAGTCTGCAGAGATCACAACATCTTCCTCGATCTTTTAAACCCGGACTTGGTGAATGACTTCATTTTTCAACCAAGCCCATTTTATACCTTGAAGGACTTTCAAAATTCTAAGAGTCCAGCAAACTATGGCCGATTAGTTTGTTACATTTGTGTTTATCTGTATAAACCCAGTGGAGATGGTGTAGTCAAGGCTGGAGTCATGCACTCGCTGAAATGATCCCAGTCCAGTTCGACACACTGGATAATCACTGATAACCAATCTGAGACCATCTCAGCACACTGTGGCAGGATTGGGAGAAAGTTGTTCCCGTGTCGCTTCAGTTTAGTTTTATTAGGAGGCCACAGTCCGGATGAGAGAAGTGAGTACAGTATCCATTATCAATACCACTACCAAGTTCTTCGACCAATCACATCAAGTTAATTCGGAGTGCAGCTGTCGTTTGTTTTCTTAATAACATGAAATGAAATGATGTGAACAAACACGTCCATGTCACATACACTATATTTCCAAAAGTATTTGGCCACCTGCCTTTACCCACATATGAACTCGAAGTGCCATCCCATGGAATTGTCCAAAATGTTTTGGTATCCTGGAGCATTCAAAGTTCTTTTCCCTGGAACAAAGGGGCCAAGCCCAACTCCTGAAAAACCAACCCCACACCATAATTTCTCACTCAGCACAATGCAGTCCGAAATGTAGCGTTCTCCTGGCAACCTCCAAACCCAGAGTTGTCCATCAAATTGCCAGATGGAAAAGCGTGATTCATCCCTCCAGAGAAGGCGTCTCCACTGCTCTAGAGTCCAGTGGCAACGTGCTTTACACCACTGCATCCCACGCTTTGCATTGGACTTGGTGATGTATGGCTTAGATTCTGCTGCTCGGCCATGAAAACCCATTCCATGAAGCTCTCTGCGTACTGTACGTGGGCTAATTGGAAGGTCACATGAAGTTTGGAGCTCTGTAGCAACTGACAGAACGTCTTTTCACTTTGTGCTTCAGCATCCGCCGACCCCTCTCTGTCAGTTTACGTGGCCCACCACTTGGTGGCTGAGTTGCTGTTGTTCCCAAACTCTTCATTTTTCTTATAATAAAGTTGACTTTGGAATATTTAGGAGCGAGGAAATTTCACGACTGGATTTGTCGCCTATGAGAGTTCCACGCTGGAAATCACTGAGAGCGGCCCATTCTTTCACAAATGTTTCTAGAAACAGTCTCCATGCCTAAGTGCTTGATTTTATACACCGGGCCAAGTGATTAGGACACCTGATTCTCATCATTTGGATGGGTGCCCAAATACTTTTGGCAATATAGTGTATGATCAGTTGTGTGCAGCTATTCATGCTCGCCTTCTTTTCAGCTGCTTCCTCCTATCCAGAATATGCTTAGGAATTCGCTAAAAGCTTGTTTTATCTCTCGCACCTTGATTGTGACAGTTGACAATCGCACATGTCGTTGGCATTATGAGCACCACTGGATGAAGGGTAGGCGACAATGAGCGTGTTTACAAATGAAGCCTACCAATATGGCCACTGGTAATGCATTTTGGGAACCCGGAAACATTTACATTTCTCTATTGTTGAGTTTGGTGTATTCCTCAATCATGCTTTACAGTATATTCCATATCCTACATCACTGTTTGAAATATTTCAGTCCCAATCCCATTTAAATGCAAATAATCCCTACAAATTATACGTGGATTTGCAACTGTGTCCAATGCCCGCAACTTCTCCGCACATCTTAGCCAATCGTCATCATTTCCGCCAATCAAATTTGTCTCAAACACAAACGGTAATTGTATACTCAAGACTTATATTTGTTTCTTGTGTCAAGAACAGTAACACATAACAAAATATACTTGTTTTATTGCTCAAATTGTTCTCCCACTACGTAGCTCAGACCTACTTCTAGTCTATATCACTAAGCCTTCTAGGTAATGTAGTAACATCTACTTCCCAGTGTACATGTATTCAACCTTTCTCTGTCCAGGATAAGGTCATTAAGAACAGATTTTAATTTGCAATGTTGACCCAGCAAAGAGGCAGCATCTGCAGTACATGATAATGACAATTTATCATCATTTCATTTAGCAAACAAAATGAACACTATAGATCACTATCAACAGTTCACAAATGGTGTTAAATGTGTTGAATGAATGTTTTAAGATGGACACACGCAGATACATAGAATGTTTGCAACTTAAAGTCGACAGAGCTGACAATATGGTGGTGTTTCCTGATTATTGCCAGTTATTTACTGTTGTTACATTTACCGTCCCCACTTCTGTGTGTTCCTGGTAGTCAGGTTCCGTGCCCAGTGGTGCATCTAAGCAGAGGTGGGTAGAGTAGCCAGAAATTGTACTCAAGCAAGAGTACTGTTACTTTAGAGATTTATTACTCAAGTAAAAGCAAGGAGTAGTCACCCAAATATTTACTTGAGTAAAAGTAAAAAGTATGTTGTGAAAAAACTACTGCGGTACTGAGTAACTGATGAGTAACCTGTTCGTTTAATGATGACGGCAACAAATAATGCACAAAAACATAAAAATAGAAATGAGCAAATTCAGAACCAGGAATATCTCTTAAGCAACTAAAACAAAAATATATACTAAATAATAATACATTAACATAAAAAAAATTAAGGCAAATTGAGCCACAATAACTTAACAGCACCCTAGGCTCAGTAGGCAGAGATTACAAAGGAAAATAACAAGTTAGCCTTTACGGAAACCATAAACTTGTGACCGCCTGGCTTTGTTTGATTGGTGAAACGGAGTCAAACGTCACCAGTGACTGTATTTGATTGGTGAAACGCAGGCATGCGATAGATCCTACTTTGAAGGTCTGTCTGACAGACCAAAACAAACAAAGCGTGCATTAACAGATCGATAAAAATCAGTAGCGAGTAGCGAGCTGAATGTAGATAAATGGAGCGGAGTAAAAGTAGCGTTTATTCTCTATAAATATACTCAAGTAAAAGTAAAAGTATGTTGCATTAAAACTACTCTTAGAAGTACAATTTATCCCAAAAGTTACTCCAGTAGATATAACGGAGTAAATGTAGCGCGTTACTACCCACCTCTGCGTCTAAGTAGACATATTGTCATAAAACACAAAAGTTAAGCAGGCACTTCTCACTTATTTTGAAGATCTCAAAACAGCTTGATTGAAGCTTTTATTAGTAGATTGCACAGTACAGTACATATTCCGTACAATTGACCACTAAATGGTAACACCTGAATAAGTTTTTCAACTTGTTTAAGTCAGGGTCCACGTTAATCAATTCATGGTAAAGCTTGCTTGGCAATATTGTTTTATAAATATCTCCTCACAGCCACCCTGGTTCCAATTCAATTTCCGGCACTTATCGGGATCCCAAATACACAAAAACAAGTGCCAATATGACCCCTTTAAAGGGGACGTATTATTTCTGTTACTTGGATGGAAAGAATGTCTCGGAATTTTAAGGAATTGAATTCCACTTCCTGTAGTTCCACTTCTTCACATGAATTGAAACAAAATTCCAAAGTTGGAATTTTTCCCAATCCATCTTGTTTTACTTCCCATGATGCAGACTAGAAGTAGGGAGTCCAAGTCCATGACATGATTTGTGTGCTTCTCTTTTTTGCAG
>NC_084559.2:18903145-18943145 GCF_033978685.3 Nerophis lumbriciformis
ATGCTTCCTGCTGCTGACCTGCTCTATGGAGATGGAGATTTCAAGTTCCAACAGGACTTGGCGCCTGCACACAGCGCAAAATCTACCCGTGCCTGGTTTACGGACCATGGTATTTCTGTTCTAAATTGGCCCGCCAACTCCCCTGACCTTAGCCCCATAGAAAATCTGTGGGGTATTGTGAAAAGGAAGATGCAGAATGCCAGACCCAAAAACGCAGAAGAGTTGAAGGCCACTATCAGAGCAACCTGGGCTCTCATAACACCTGAGCAGTGCCGGAAACTCATCGACTCCATGCCACGCCGCATTAACGCAGTAATTGAGGCAAAAGGAGCTCCAACCAAGTATTGAGTATTGTACATGCTCATATTTTTCATTTTCATACTTTTCAGTTGGCCAACATTTCTAAAAATCCCTTTTTTGTATTAGCCTTAAGTAATATTCTAATTTTGTGACACACGGAATTTTGGATTTTCATTTGTTGCCACTTCAAATCATCAAAATTAAATGAAATAAACATTTGAAGGCATCAGTCTGTGTGCAATGAATAAATATAATGTACAAGTTACACCTTTTGAATGCAATTACTGAAATAAATCAAGTTTTTCAAAATATTCTAATTTACTGGCTTTTACCTGTATTAGGGTTGTACGGTATACCGGTACTGGTATACTACTAATGAATCAAAAAAGGTACTATACTCTGTTTGAAAAGTACCGGTTCCCGGGCATGACGGCGTGTCGTCACGTCATGACATTGCTGGTTTTGCAAACAGAGGAGCATGTTCGGCAGTGCGCACACGGAGTACTTACAAGCAGACAAAGTGTGTAGACAGAAAAGGGAGAACGGACGCATTTTGGTCTAAAAACTAAAGATAAAGGTGAAGATTTGTGAATTGAGGTTCCACTGTACTATTCCTCCAAGCAACAATAGATTTGTGAATTGAGGTTTCACTGTATGTTTACTCCAAGCAACAATAGATTTGTGAATTGAGGTTCCACTGTGTTTCCTCCAAGCAACAATAGATTTGTGAATTGAGGTTCCACTGTATGTTTCCTCCAAGCAACAATAGATTTGTGAATTGAGGTTCCACTGTACTATTCCTCCAGGCAACAATATATTTGTGAATTGAGGTTCCACTGTACTATTCCTCCAGGCAACAATAGATTTGTGAATTGAGGTTCCACTGTATGTTTCCTCCAAGCAACAATAGATTTGTGAATTGAGGTTCCACTGTGTGTTTCCTCCAAGCAACAATAGATTTGTGAATTGAGGTTCCACTGTACTATTCCTCCAGGCAACAATATATTTGTGAATTGAGGTTCCACTGTACTATTCCTCCAGGCAACAATAGATTTGTGAATTGAGGTTCCACTGTATGTTTCCTCCAAGCAACAATAGATTTGTGAATTGAGGTTCCACTGTACTATTCCTCCAGGCAACAATAGATTTGTGAATTGAGGTTCCACTGTACTATTCCTCCAAGCAACAATAGATTTGTGAATTGATGTTCCACTGTACTATTCCTCCAAGCAACAATAGATTTGTGAATTGAGGTTCCATTGTACTATTCCTCCAAGCAACAATATATTTGTGAATTGAGGTTCCACTGTACAATTCCTCCAAGCAAAAATACATTTGTGAATTGAGGTTCCAATGTACTATTCCTCCAAGCAACAATTGATTAGTGAATTGAGGTTCCACTGTGCGTTTCCTCCAAGCAACAATAGATTTGTGAATTGAGGTTCCACTGAACTATTACTCCAAGCATCAATAGATTTGTGAATTGATGTTACACTGTACGGTTCCTCCAAGCAACAATATATTTGTGAATTGAGGTTCCACTGTACTATTCCTCCAGGCAACAATAGATTTGTGAATTGAGGTTCCACTGTACTATTCCTCCAAGCAACAATAGATTTGTGAATTGAGGTTCCACTGTACAATTCCTCCAAGCAAAAATACATTTGTGAATTGAGGTTCCAATGTACTATTCCTCCAAGCAACAATAGATTAGTGAATTGAGGTTCCACTGTGCGTTTCCTCCAAGCAACAATAGATTTGTGAATTGAGGTTCCATTGTACTATTCCTCCAAGCAACAATATATTTGTGAATTGAGGTTCCACTGTACAATTCCTCCAAGCAAAAATACATTTGTGAATTGAGGTTCCAATGTACTATTCCTCCAAGCAACAATAGATTAGTGAATTGAGGTTCCACTGTACGATTCCTCCAAGCAAAAATAGATTTGTGAATTGAGGTTCCACTGTACGATTCCTCCAAGCAACAATAGATTTGTGAATTGAGGTTCCACTGTACGATTCCTCCAAGCAAAAATAGATTTGTGAATTGAGGTTCAACTGTACGATTCCTCCAAGCAACAATAGATTTGTGAATTGAGGTTCCACTGTATGTTTCCTCCAAGCAACAATAAATTTGTGAATTTAAGTTCTACTGTATGTTTCCTCCAAGCAACAATAGATTTGTGAATTGAGGTTCCACTGTATGTTTCCTCCAAGCAACAATAGGTTTGTGAATTGAGGTCCCACTGTACGATTCCTCCAAGCAACAATAGATTTGTGAATTGAGGTTCCACTGTACGATTCCTCCAAGCAAAAATAGATTTGTGAATTGAGGTTCCACTGTACGATTCCTCCAAGCAACAATAGATTTGTGAACTGAGGTTCCACTGTACGATTCCTGCAAGCGACAATAGATTTGTGAATTGAGGTTCCACTGTACGATTCCTCCAAGCAACAATATATTTGAGTAAAAACAGCAGATGAAAGTTTCTTTTTTGTCTTAAACTTTAGATTCTTGGTCTGATGGTCGTGCGTAAAATGCTGGACATGGTCTTCTCCCAGCATGACCTGGCTTGGGTGGACGACCTGCTGCCTGAGAAAGAGAAGAAGAAGAAGGAAGATGACAAGAAGAGCGTGAAAGACAAGAAAAAGCCCAAACTGGAGGCCATTGAGGATGAGGTGAGTTAAACAGACCTTTGCTGCCATCTGCTGGCCTTAACTCATTGTTCATTGATTTACTGTGCGTCTGTTGCAGGATAAATACAACCCTTACTCCAACCATTCACCAAGTTCTGATTCAGACTTGGATCGCAGGTACTGTGTCCTCAAATTGCACATCCCCTACAAAGATCTGGTCCACCCTGAAGTTGAACAGTCTGAGTGGGGGGCATACTGCCAGCCCTCCGCCACACAACATGCCCTTTAACACACACAATGTACACACTACATGTCAACACAAGTGACACAATATTAGGTGTGCTTCTTGTATATGTATTTAGAGTACTTTCTAAGTACTGGACATAGCATGGATGTTTCAGTAGAACCTCTAAAGTATTACACAGCTGTTCTTATTCTTATTCCTATTAAAACTTGGAAACAACTAGTTCTAGAATCATACATCTTTACAGTACATGCAGTGGTTTTAGAAACTGTCAGAGTACAACAGTACCTCAACTTAACAGCTTAATTGGTTTCCTGACAGAGCTCTTATCTCCAAACACTTGTATCTCAAATCACCGTCTCCCATTAAAATTAATTGAAATAAATGTAATTGGTGCTTGCCCCTTCCCAAAACTCCGCAATTTTAAAGAAATTTTGGTAACACTTTAGTATGGGGAAGACATATTCACCATTAATTAGTTGCTTATTTACATGTAAATTAGTAACATATTGGCTCTTAATTAGTCATTATTAAGTACTTATTAATGCCTTATTCTGCATGGCCTTATTATACAACCAGTAAGCCATTAACGAAGAGTCTTCCCTCAATAACCTCAGAATTATTGCTTATTAGTAACCCTAACCCTAACCCTTATATGTCCAAATAACTCTAAATTAAGTCTTTGTCACTTTAATAAGCAACTAATTAATGGTGAATATGTTCCCCATACTCAAGTGTTACCGAAAGTTTATATAATGAATCTTGTATGAAAAAATAATACAATAAATTGCACTAAAAATAACTACAGTAGTTTTATAGAGTAATGTAAAAATAATGTACATTTACTTTGGAGAGTGGACTTCTATGGTCTCTCCTTCCAGTGTCTTCTCTTTCAGCAGCTTTTTCATATTTTTATGGATAAATGTCTGCCGTTTAGATGTTATTTTAACCTCCTTGGCTAGGACGGATGGTACGAAAGAGGAGTGAGGGAAGCCATCTATATCAAGGTTGAAAAACCATCCCTGAACAGAGGAGGTGGTCTGCGACAGCACCTGTCTCCCACATACAACACTGTCCTTTCAACCATTCCTGACTCTGCAATTTAGCCTCCAACAAATAGCAGGAGTTAGAAAGATTCTGGTCACAGAAGATGACCAGAATGCCATTTGTGCAGTTTGTTTACAACTGAATGTAATGCTAACGTGGGGGTATCCGACTATTTTGGATTAGTAGTAGTCGATCCACAGTGATGGTTCTGACACACAATAACCAGGGGAAATAACACTTCAACGACTGTCGTTAGCTTTGACAGTTAGGATTGCTCGTTTGCATCAAAACAGTTGTTTTTCTCACTACGATCGGGCGAAACCATCCTTGCCCAGACACACCCTCCTGGTGTTGGAGTATAAATGTTATGGGTTTTGGCACCAACCGCTGGACTTGATCTGAACAATCCAAGTCTATGACCATGAACTTATGAAGTCTATTCGGATGAGCAGCAAAACGTCTTCCAAGACAAACCAAACAGTGCAGTTGTGAACAATTGAAAGCCCTGAGATGACCTTAGTTCATAGGTTCCCAACTATCAAAGAGCCACTATTAGAGATGTGACATTCCTGAACGAGTCGGCCTTTTGATTGGCTCTTACCAGTGAACGATGAGAACCGATTCACAGTTGTAGTTCGATCGTATAAGAGCCATCCTTTATACAAATTGCCCACGCTGCCTTCTCAGAATCAGAATCAAGGTTTATTGGCTTTGTTTACTGAAGGAGTAATGACAATACCGAGTAAGAGTCGTCTCAGAAGGCTCTATTCACGCCAAAGCTGTCATGCAGGCAGTTAACTTTGAAGAGATGAGTTTAATAAGCACCTAAAATTACTGGAGCCTTAGCCGCTGTATTTGGAATTCTAAAGAGGCTAACACTTTAGTATGGGGAACATATTCACCATGAATTAGTTTCTTATTAACATGCAAATTAGTAACATATTGGCTCTTAATTAGTCATTATTAAGTATGCCTTATCCTGCATGGCCTTATTATACATCCAGTAAGCCATTAACTAAGAGTCTTCCCTCAATAACCGCAGAATTATTGCTTATTAGTACTAAGTAAGGAAGTTGTTGTATATGATTCTCCCTTTAATACCACTTAAAATATGGTCTGTTCTTACATAACAAAACACAAAACTACAATAACCCTAACCCTAACCCTTAAGTCTTTGTTACTTACAATATGTTCCCCTAGTGTCCAAATAACTCTAAATTAAGTATTTGTTAAATGATAAATGATAAATGGGTTGTACTTGTATAGCGCTTTTCTACCTTCAAGGTACTCAAAGCGCTTTGACACTACTTCCACATTTACCCATTCACACACACATTCACACACTGATGGAGGGAGCTGCCATGCAAGGCGCTAACCAGCACCCATCAGGAGCAAGGGTGAAGTGTCTTGCTCAGGACACAACGGACATGACGAGGTTGGTACTAGGTGGGGATTGAACCAGTGACCCTCGGGTTGCGCACGGCCACTCTCCCACTGCGCCACGCCGTCCCCCATACATACATATGTTCCCCATACTAAGTGTTACCCTAAATAGTTATTAGCAACTAGAAAATACAACAAAATGAAGAAAATTAAAAGGAAATGTAGCATTAGGATGCACTTTTACGCAATCCGTAAAATGAATGACTAGCCATGTAAAACGGCCCTAGTGACATCACTGTCAGAGAATGGGGAAATTAAATCATCTTGTGCAGTGTTTACAATGAAAACAAAAGCCAAATTAGATTATTATCAAAATAATTATCGTCAATAGTGTCTATATTGGTGTCATGTATTCATTTTTGATTTATTGACCAAACTTGTATCTTACTACTGCCACGAGTGATTGTTTCCTTGATGAAAACAAGTTACTTAAAGAAATATGTTAACACTTTAGTATGGGGAACATATTCTCAGAAACAAATACTTAATTTAGAGTTATTTGGACACAAGGGGAACATATAAGGGTTAGGGTTAGGGTTACTAATAAGCAATAATTATGAGGTTATTAAGGGAAGACTCTGTTAATGGCTTACTGGTTGTATAATAAGGCCATGCAGAAAAAGGTATTAGTAAGTACTTAATAATGACTAATCAAGAGCCAATATGTTACTAGTTTGCATGTTAATAAGCAACTAATTAACGCTGAATATGTTCCCCATACTAAAGTGTTACCAAATTGACATAAATATGAGAACGAGCCAGTCTTTTGAACGTCTTTCAAGAGCCATGAATCCCACCTCTAACCATTATCCATTCTTCACAGACACTCACTCCATTTAGTTCCGTTGAACAATATTTGTGAGATACTTAGTTTGCCGCAATGTTTGACCGAGACGGCATAAGAACGTACACTCTTAGAAATAAAAGTGCTAAGTAGAACCATATAAGGTTCTTCGGCTCGTTCTCATAGGAGAACCCTTTTTGGCTCCATGTAGAACCTTTTTATAAAGGTTCCACCTGGAACCCTTTTGGAGGGTTCTACCTAGAACCCAACATGAAGGGTTATACCTAGAACTGTGTGTGTAAGGTTCCACCCAGAACCCCCCATGAGAGGTCCTACAAAGAACCCACGCAGGGAGTTCCACTAAGAACCCTTTCATGTTTCAAGGGTTTCATCTAGAACCCACACAGGGAGTTCCACTAAGAACCCTTTCGCATTTCAAGGGTTTCATCTAGAACCCACGCAGGGAGTTCCACTAAGAACCCTTTCGTATTTCAAGGGTTTCATCTATGACCCACACAGGGAGTTCCACTAAGAACCCTTTCGTATTTCAAGGGTTTCATCTAGAACCCACACAGGGAGTTCCACTAAGAACCCTTTCGTATTTCAAGGGTTTCATCTAGAACCCACGCAGGGAGTTCCACTAAAAACCCTTTCTTTGGGAAAGGGTTTTTCAGAAGCCACTGGTTCCAGTTACAACCTCAGCCCTTGTAGAAGAACCCTTTTGGAACCCTTATTTCTAAGAGTGTACAGGAAAACTTTTGACAGGACTTTTCTTCCGAAACCGGATGCTACGAAAAATGGGGCATGTTAAAAAAAAAACTGGAGGCACCACGGTATTGCCTTGTATTTTGTAGATTCTAATACTTCTTTAGTATACTATATTACAGTACATTGCTGGTATTGTTCAAGACACACATTTTATTTGGCTTCACCTCTATTTTATTTCCTGCTGGTGAAATGTAAAGAAGGAACACTTCCAATTGAAGAAATACTTGCAACCATTAAGACTACCCAGCGTCCTCTCCATGCACTTTAAGGCAATGCAGATCTTTGTCATACATCTGGCTGTGTAACGCTTGCTACTTCTTTTCCTGTTCTGAACGTTTCACAGACTGCTTCCTTTTGAACACTTTGTCATTTGTCCATGCTGTGTACGACTCTGTTGTGAACCATTCAAATAGAACAAGAATGGTTATCGCTTTGGTTGTTTCTTTTTTCATCCAAGTCCCGACAGATCGGCTACGCTTGCACTTCTGAAGTGTTTTTATGCTTTAATGTTCTTCCAAAAATTACACTTTGATGTTTTTTGTTCCTTGTATGCAAATGAACCCCCCTGTCTGCATTGCTTTGAAAGAGGCATGGTTTGGAAAACAAGCTAAAGTGTATTTTGGTCTTAAGATGCATGTCAGTGTTTCCCCACACGTTCCCGCAACAAATCACTTTGGACAACCACAAATACTTTATATTTGATGCAACCTGCTGGGTGTTCGTAACGCCGCTTCTTAGCACAACTAATACACACCTGGTCTGCCAGAGAATAAGAAGACCTAGCAGGAGGAATGAGTGAGATCCCTGGTCTTGGTCCAATCAAACATCTTGAGATGAACTAAGGCAAAGTCCACGGAAACGCAGATAAGAAGAAAAAAAAAGCTAATTTTGGTAACACTTTAGTATGGGGAACATATTCAGCATTATTAGTTACTTATTAACATGCAAATTAGTGACATATTGGTCTACTACATTACTTTATTTTAATGTTATCATTATGGTGGTACTTAATGAATACTTAGGTCTACTACACTACTGTATCTTAATGTTGTCAATATGGTGGTACTTAATGAATACTTAGGTCTACTACACTACTGTATTTTAATGTTGTCATTATGGAGGTACTTAATGAATACTTAGGTCTACTACACTACTGTATTCAATGTTGTCATTATGGTGGTACTTAATGAATACTTAGGTCTACTACACTACTGTATTTAATGTTGTCATTATGGTGGTACTTAATGAATGCTTAGGTCTACTACACTACTGTATTTAATGTTGTCATTATGGTGGTACTTGATGAATACTTTGGTCTACTACACTACTGTATTTGATGTTGTCATTATGGTGGTACTTAATGAATACTTAGGTCTACCACACTACTGTATTTAATGTTGTCCTTATGGTGGTACTTAATGAATACTTAGGTCTACTACACAACTGTATTTTAATGTTGTCATTATGGTGGTACTAAATGAATACTTAGGTCTACTACACTACTGTATTGTAATGTTGTCATTATGGTGGTACTTAATGAATGTAGGTCTACTACACTACTGTATTTTAATATTGGTCATTATGGTGGCACTTAATGAATACTTAGGTCTACTACACTACTTTATTTTAATGTTCTCTTTATGGTGGTGCTTAATGAATACTTAGGTCTACTACACGACTGTATTTTAATGTTGTCATTATGGTGGTACTTAATGAATACTTAGGTCTACTACACTACTGTATTTTAATGTTGTCATTATGGTGGTACTTAATGAATACTTGGGTCTACTACACTACTGTATTTTAATATTGGTCATTATGGTGGTACTTAATGAATACTTCGGTCTAATACACTACTTTATTTTAATGTTGTCATTATGGTGGTACTTAATGAATGTAGGTCTACTGCACTACTGTATTTTAATATTGGTCATTATGGTGGTACTTAATGAATACTTAGGTCTACTACACTACTGTATTTTATAATATTGGTCATTATGGTGGTACTTGGAGAGCTCAAGGTTGTACTTGGTGAACAAAGTTTGAGAACCACTGTACTTAAATTCATATTATATCAAGTTAACACTGTTGGCAACAGTAAACTATATATTGTACATATTTTGTTCATATACTTATCGTCTTACTGTACAAGTTTACAAATACTGACCGCAGCATTATTCGTTCAAATATTTAAAAAGGAAGCTATTTTATTGTGTTCATTTTCTACTCAGTTTATTCCTATTTCTAGTGCACTCCTGCAGTGAAGTACACATGGAAGTACACAGTACAGTAAAACAATAACTTCATCACTGGTGTTAAATACAGGTGGTCACGGAGAAGCTTGACCTGATTCAACACTTGGCTCACACTGTAAACGTAACACATGAAGGACGTGCAGTGAAGTGAATTATATTTATATAGCGTTTTTCTCTAGTGACTCATAGCGCTTTACATACTGAAAGCCATGATCTAAAGCAGTGTGGGTGGCACTGGGATCAGGGGGGTAAAGTGTCTTGCTCAAGGACACAACAGCAGAGACTAGAATGAGGGGGGGGGGGGGGTCGAACCTGGAACCCTCAAGTTGCTGGCACGGCCGCTCTACCAACTGAGCCACGCCGCCCCAACAACAAGAAACTTCTCATCTCCCACATTTTTGCTTTGCAGTGTTTCAAACCTTATTTTAGCTTCCCCTGAGTCAACATATGTCACACTCAGATACTTACAAGTCAATAATGAGACCACTACACTTTCATAGGAGCAGAATGTTTAACATGTGCGAGGACACCATCTTCATCCTTAATGATGGTCGCGACAGTCGAGCAGTTGAAACTAAGAGTGTTGCTAAAGTTTCTCCTCTCTGAGCTTTTTTTTTACTATGCTCATTTTCACATCGACGGTGATGGCTGCCTTTTCTTTGGCGCACTGCCGCCAGAAGATTGAGGGGCATACTATCATGTGTACAAACCCTGTTTCCATATGAGTTGGGAAATTATGTTAGATGTAAATATAAACGGAATACAATGATTTGCAAATCATTTTCAACCCATATTCAGTTGAATATGCTACAAAGACAACATATTTGATGTTCAAACTGATAAACATTTTTTTTTTGTTGCAAATAATCATTAACTTTAGAATTTGATGCCAGCAACACGTGCCAAAGAAGTTGGGAAAGGTGGCAATAAATACTGATAAAGTTGAGGAATGCTCATCAAACACTTATTTGGAACATCCCACAGGTGAACAGGCAAATTGGGAACAGGTGGGTGCCATGATTGGGTATAAAAGTAGATTCCATGAAATGCTCAGTCATTCACAAACAAGGATGGGGCGAGGGTCACCACTTTGTCAACAAATGCGTGAGCAAATTGTTGAACAGTTTAAGAAAAACCTTTCTCAACCAGCTATTGCAAGGAATTTAGGGATTTCACCATCTACGGTCTGTAATATCATCAAAGGGTTCAGAGAATTTGGAGAAATGCACGTAAGCAGCTAAGCCCGTGACCTTCGATCCCTCAGGCTGTACTGCATCAGCAAGCGACATCAGTGTGTAAAGGATATCACCACATGGGCTCAGGAACACTTCAGAAACCCACTGTCAGTAACTACTGTTGGTCGTTACATCTCTAAGTGCAAGTTAAAACTCTCCTATGCAAGGCGAAAACCGTTTATCAACAACACCCAGAAACACCGTCAGCTTCGCTGGGCCTAAGCTCATCTAAGATGGACTGATACAAAGTGGAAAAGTGTTCTGTGGTCTGACGAGTCCACATTTCAAATTGTTTTTGGAAACTGTGGACGTCGTGTCCTCCGGACCAAAGAGGAAAAGAACCATCCGGATTGTTATAGGCGCAAAGTTGAAAAGCCAGCATCTGTGATGGTATGGGGGTGTATTAGTGCCCAAGACATGGGTAACTTACACATCTGTGAAGGCGCCATTAATGCTGAAAGGTACATACAGGTTTTGGAGCAACATATGTTGCCATCCAAGCAACGTTACCATGGACGCCCCTGCTTATTTCAGCAAGACAATGCCAAGCCACGTGTTACATCAACCTGGCTTCATAGTAAAAGAGTGCGGGTACTAGACTGGCCTGCCTGTAGTCCAGACCTGTCTCCCATTGAAAATGTGTGGCGCATTATGAAGCCTAAAATACCACAACGGAGACCCCCGGACTGTTGAACAACTTAAGCTGTACATCAAGCAAGAAAGGGAAAGAATTCCACCTGAGAAGCTTGAAAAATGTGTCTCCTCAGTTCCCAAACATTTACTGAGTGTTGTTAAAAGGAAAGGCCATGTAACACAGTGGTGAACATGCCCTTTCCCAACTACTTTGGCACGTGTTGCAGCCATGAAATTATAAGTTAATTATTATTTGCAAAAAAAAAAAAAAGTTTGAGTTTGAACATCAAATATCTTGTCTTTGTAGTGCACTCAATTGAATATGGGTTGAAAAGGATTTGCAAATCATTGTATTCAGTTTATATTTACATCTAACACAATTTCCCAACTCATATGGAAAAGGGGTTTGTACATTCCTGTAACTTTCTGTTTGTAAAATATACCTTTATTAGTATTTCTTTAATATAATAACATTTTATGATTACGGTTCGGGTTCGGTGAATGCGCATATAAAACTGGTGGGGTTCGGT
Source organism: Nerophis lumbriciformis (assembly GCF_033978685.3). Classification (NCBI taxonomy): domain Eukaryota; kingdom Metazoa; phylum Chordata; class Actinopteri; order Syngnathiformes; family Syngnathidae; genus Nerophis; species Nerophis lumbriciformis. Next base: position 18,915,022 of record NC_084559.2, read on the forward strand.
ACCTCCAACAAGGTTAAGAACCACTGTTTTAAAGGAATGACAAAACATCCAAATGTCAGGCCAAAAACCTGCGTTTGTGTGGACGTAACCTAAACCAGAGAACCATTAGTGACCTTCGAACTCACCAATATTTTGTTGATGATTTCGCATACACACAAAATAAAACAAACCTTGAAGTCAAAAGAGTAGAAGTCCACAGTGATAACGTTCCCTCCCTCCATCCCGTCATGGCCTAACGCCACACCACCACGCCGGTCATTCCCCCTCCTCTGGCCGCCACCCTCACCCACTTCCTGTCTCTGCCTGAGTGTGAAAGGTAACTGGAGATTGCCCTTCCTCAGCATCACGCTTCACCTGAAGATCTCCTGCCCGTCATCTCCGGCCATGCCCATGGGGCGCGGGGCGGCCTGCCCCGTCCCGCAGGTCAAGATAGAAATGGAATCGGACTACGACTCGGACATGGACCACCACCGGCCGCGCGACATGAGCGGCGAGACGACGTTGTGAAGTGGACGCTCCGCGCTAACACGCCTTTACTCGCCACACCACTATTGTATTTACATATTGACAAACATGATTCCTTTCATATATAACGGTTATTTGTTATTATCATTGTGTATGATGACAGGATGATTAGCCCCATTTAAAAGTATATATTTGACTTAAATGTTGTAATAAGTGGAATGTGTTATGTCCTGTGCTCTGACCTGTCCTCCCAACCGCCCAATCAAATGCTCCATTTTGGGACCTGGAACAAAAAGAAACAACCAAAAGGTTTTACTGAGCAGGTTGTAGTTTTATCACAAAAACTGTATGAGAAAAGTATGTCCTAAAACTGTGTTTATAGTATTAATATGAAATTAAAACATATATATTTAAAAACATGGCGTCTGTCGTATTTTGAAGGGTCTTCAGAGCTCGCACAGAACCGTTTAATTCTACTCCAAAAACCAGTTTCATCTTGCAGAAAAGTCAGTTTAAAAATGTGAAATACGTTTTACATGTTTGCTGGGTTGGCAGACCGGGGTGGTGGTTCCTCTCTTTAAGAAGGGGAACCGGAGGGTGTGTTCTAACTATCGTGGGATCACACTCCTCAGCCTTCCCGGTAAGGTCTATTCAGGTGCACTGGAGAGGAGGCTACGCCGGATAGTCGAACCTCGGATTCAGGAGGAACAATGTGGTTTTCGTCCTGGTCGTGGAACTGTGGACCAGCTCTATACTCTCGACAGGGTCCTTGAGGGTGCATGGGAGTTTGCCCAACCAGTCTACATGTGCTTTGTGGACTTGGAGAAGGCATTCGACCGTGTACCCTGGGAAGTCCTGTGGGGAGTGCTCAGAGAGTATGGGGTATCGGACTGTCTGATTGTGGCGGTCCGCTCCCTGTATGATCAGTGTCAGAGCTTGGTCCGCATTGCCGGCAGTAAGTCGGACACAATTCCAGTGAGGGTTGGACTCCGCCAAGGCTGCCCTTTGTCACCGATTCTGTTCATAACTTTTATGGACAGAATTTCTAGGCGCAGTCAAGGCGTTGAGGGGATCCGGTTTGGTGGCTGCAGGATTAGGTCTCTGCTTTTTGCAGATGATGTGGTCCTGATGGCTTCATCTGGCCAGGATCTTCAGCTCTCACTGGATCGGTTCGCAGCTGAGTGTGAAGCGACTGGGATGATAATCAGCACCTCCAAGTCCGAGTCCATGGTTCTCGCCCGGAAAAGGGTGAAGTGCCATCTCCGGGTTGGGGAGGAGATCTTGCCCCAAGTGGAGGAGTTCAAGTACCTCGGAGTCTTGTTCACGAGTGAAGGAAGAGTGGATCGTGAGATCGACAGGCGGATCGGTGCGGCGTCTTCAGTAATGCGGACGCTGTATCTATCCGTTGTGGTGAAGAAGGAGCTGAGCCAGAAGGCAAAGCTCTCAATTTACCGGTCGATCTACGTTCCCATCCTCACCTATGGTCATGAGCTTTGGGTTATGACCGAAAGGACGAGATCACGGGTACAAGCGGCCGAAATGAGTTTCCTCCGCCGGGTGGCGGGGCTCTCCCTTAGAGATAGGGTGAGAAGCTCTGTCATCCGGGGGGAGCTCAAAGTAAAGCCGCTGCTCCTCCACATCGAGAGGAGCCAGATGAGGTGGTTCGGGCATCTGGTCAGGATGCCACCCGAGCGCCTCCCTAGGGAGGTGTTTAGGGCACGTCATACCGGTAGGAGGCCACGGGGAAGACCCAGGACACGTTGGGAAGACTATGTCTCCCGGCTGGCCTGGGAGCGCCTCGGGATCCCCCGGGAGGAGCTGGACGAAGTGGCTGGGGAGAGGGAAGTCTGGGCTTCCCTGCTTAGGCTGCTGCCCCCGCGACCCGACCTCGGATAAGCGGAAGAAGATGGATGGATGGATGGATGGATGTTTGCTGGGAGAAAAAGTAACGAGTATTTCCTGTTAAGTAAAACTGGAGATTGACAAAACTAAAAAAAACAATGACTAAATGCTTTTTTAGACCAGGGCTGTCAAACATGTTTTCCTTGCATTGCATTTAAGTCCGTCCTAAAAAGGCCACTTTTAACAGTGAATATACAGTATGAATATAAATGTATGAGGATTCGCCTCGTGATATGCATTTAATTATTATATTTTTTCACGTACACTGCAAAAAAAATATATATCTAGATTTTACAGTAAAAAAAATGGCATCTCAGCTGCAAAAAATTGACCATAAAAGGTAATGTTTTGTTTTTTTACAGCATATTACTGCAAATAGAAAAACGGTACCGCAGTTTTAAAAATAAAACAAAAATAGGCGACTGAGCTGCCAGTGTTTTTAGACTTTATTATTCCAAAAAAAGTCTGTTTTTCAGCTGTGGGCCGCACTTGTTTACACTTTTCCACCACTTCTGGCAGTAATGACAATCTTAAACATACAGAAGAAGTCTAGAACTCACAGCATTGAGAAGTTTGGGTAACACTTTAGTATGGGGAACATATTCACCATTAATTAGTTGCTTAACATGCAATTTAGTAACATATTGGCTCTCAATTAGTCATTATTAAGTACTTATTAATGCCTTATTCTGCATGGCCTTATTATACAACCAGTAAGCCATTAACTAAGAGTCTTCCCTCAATATCAATCAATCAATCAATCAATCTTTATTTATATAGCCCTAAATCACAAGTGTCTCAAAGGGCTGCACAAGCCACAACGACATCCTCGGTACAAAGCCCACATACGGGCAAGGAAAAACTCACCCCAGTGGGACGTCGATGTGAATGACTATGAGAAACCTTGGAGAGGTTTCCTAACCTCAGAATTATTGCTTATTAGTAACCCTAACCCTTATATGTTCCCCTAGTGTCCAAATAACTCTTAATTAAGTCTTTATTACTTTAATAAACAACTAATTAATGGTGAATATGTTCCCCATACTAAAGTGTTACTGAAGTTTCTTAAGCGCAAAAAATATGATTCAAGTTGTGAAGCTATATTTTCATTTGCACTTTAATTTTATTCACAGTTTAGTTAAGAACAATAATCATTCATTTATTTATTTTAGCACATTATTGCATGCAGAAAAAAAACATAATTTATGAGTCCCTTCTTATGCAGTATATATTTGGTTAGTACTAGTACTAGTTAGTAATCAGCCTGACCAAAGTCTTAGGTTTATCTTTTAAATAAATTATCTTTGTGATTATGTGCTAGCACAGTTTAGGGATATTTTCTGTGTTTAATTGAGCGTTACAGTAGGCTTTATGATGGCATTGTGTTTATATACACAGTATGAGTGCACATGTGTACCTTGTTTGAGTGTTAATATTGAAATTGTGATATCGTGCAAGCCGACTTTCAATTAGTAGGAAAATTGCAGGGGGGGGATGTAAAAATGTATGACCTTTGCACAATACCTCTGTGGACCCTCTAGGTGTGGCGGACGCCTGGTTTAAAAGATACACTATATTGCCAAAAGTATTTGACCACCCATCCAAATGATCAGAATCAGGTGTCCTAAACACTTGGCCCGGCCACAGGTGTATAAAATCAAGCACTTAAGCATGGAGACTGTTTCTACAAACATTTGTGAAAGAATGGGCTGCTCTCAGGAGCTCTGTGATTTCCAGCGTGAAATGTCTTCGCTCCTAAATATTCCAAAGTCAACTGTCGGCTTTATTATAAGAAAATGGAAGAGTTTGGGAACAACAGCAACTCAGCCATGAAGTGGTAGGCCACGTAAACTGACAGTGGGGTCAGCGGATGCTGAAGCGCATAGTGCAAAGACTTTCTGCACAGTCAGTTGCTACAGAGCTCCAAACTTCATGTGACCTTCCAATTAGCCCACGTGCAGTACGCAGAGAGCTTCATGGAATGGGTTTCCATGGCCGAGCAGCTGCATCTAAGCCATACATCACCAAGTCCAATGCAAAGTGTGGGATGCAGCGGTGTAAAGCACGTCCCCACTGGACTCTAGAGCAGTGGAGACGCCTTCTCTGGACTGATGAATCACGCTTTTCCATCTGGCAATCTGATGGACCAGTCTGGGTTTGGAGGTTGCCAGGAGAACAGTACATTTTGGACGAGATTGTGCAGAGTGTGAAATATGGCGGAGGAGGCATTATGGTGTGGGGTTGTTTTTCAGGAGTTGGGCTTGGCCCGGAACTTTGAATGCTCCAGGATACCAAAACATTTTCGACAATTCCATGTTCCCTACCTCTTCCAACATGACTGTGCACCAGTGCACAAAGCAAGGTCCATAAAGACATGGATGACAGAGTCTGGTGTGGATGAACTTGACTGGCCTCCCCAGAGTCCTGACCTGAACCGGATAGAACACCTTTGGGATGAATTAGAACGGAGACTCAGAGCCAGGCCTTCTCGACAAACATCAGTGTATGACCTCACCAACGCGCTTTTGGAATAATGGTGTAAAATTCCTATAAACACACTCCGCAACCTTGTGGACAGCCTTCCCAGAAGAGATGAAGCTGTAAATAGCTGCAAAAGGTGGACCGACATCATATTGAACCCTATGGGGTTAGGAATGGGATGGCACTTCAAGTTCATATGTGAGTCAGGTAAGGCTGAAACGACGCGTCGACATAGTCGACGCCATCGGTTACGTAAATACGTCGACGCTGTTTTTGTGCGTCGACGCGTCGCATATTTACGTCACACTACCATCATGGCGGAGCGCAAAGCAGACGATGCGAGCGGTGCGAGCGAGGGGAAAAAAGCACGCCAAAAGTCGTCAAAAGTGTGGGAGTGTTTCAATAAACGGCCTAATAATTTTGTAGCGGCGAACAGCTGTCTCGTCAGCTGAAGTGCGAGCTCGCAACCGTGGCTGCTGAGCAACCAGCCAAACCCCACTTAATAAAATAATATTTTATCTTAGAGCACATCCGCATCCCTATTCACCTAGGCAACCCCAGGAAATGTATATAATTGGGCATTATTTCGGCCAGTCGGCTTATATGATCAGAACCGATCAGTTTACGTTCACGCGCAGGTATAACACGGCGCGCTCCCGTCTCATCTGCTAGTGCGCGAGCCCGGTAATTAGACCGCTGTGTCAAATCAAGGAGTACAAAAGACGCCAGCGCAGAGTGGAAAAAAGTTTAGTTCGTTACAGAAAACCCAGAGTTGTGCCAAAAGTGTACCAAAACCAAAAGCTGAACAGACAGCCGGTAAGATCGCACTTTAGTTCTCTTTGTGGGTGTGGCGCACCTGTTGCGCTGGTGAGATGGGGGGGCTTAAATAGTCTGGAGGCTAAATACACACGGTGTTTTATGTAACTGTTGTTTAGTAAGGAAGTGTTGATATTCTTTGCTTAGTTTGATAAATGTTGGAGCAGTTTGTTTCATCAGGAGGGTGAAGTCGCTCAACTTAAAGTGTTGGATTTAACTGTGTTGGATCATTGGCTGCTGGTGAGGGCATAGAAAAAGGGGCATTTTTCTACCAGTAGACAGCGTTTAAGATTGAGTGTTTCACTGCTAAATTAATAATATATTTATATTGAATATGGATTTTAAATATGTATCTAAATAGGTGCTTAATTGGTTAGGTATTTATGTATTTGCATATTGGGTTTTCTGCTGCATTTATCTATTGTGTTTCTGGGTTTAAATGTATTTTATATGTATCTTGGTGCATTTATGTTGAGACAATTTATTTAAAATCTGTTTTAACTTAAAGGGAAAAGATGTGTCCATTTTCTTGCACTTGTTTAATGGTTAAGAGTTTGATAGCCTAATTAATAATTGTAAATTATGGGATTGATAATTGATTGATTTTTTACAGCATGTTAATCTTGTGGTGTTTTGTCCTTAAAGGTTTTTCACCTACTAAAGAAGCTAAAGGCTACTAAAGAAGCTAAAGGCTACTAAAGGCTACTAAATACAGCTAATGACAGCTAAAGAAACTAAAGTCTACTAAAGTCTACTAACACTGCTAAAGACTGCTAAAAAGACTAAAGAAGAAAAAAGATGCTGTTTCTTCGTTGGAAAAACTGTTGCAAACTAAAGGAAAATAAAAGGAAAAAGTAACTACGGTCTGGTCTTTTGAGTGAAATCCAGAAGCCACATTCAGCATTGGTACATCCCTTCAAGTGTGGGATAAGCACAGCGAAAAAAGCAAAACACTTGACAGTTGTTGTATGCACACTGTGTCGAGCGGAAATGGCCTATCATAGCAGCACAACGGCTATGAACGAACATTTGAAAAGAAAACACCCGACAGCGTTCTTGCCATCACCATCAACTAGTCAATCGTCCGCGTGAGTATACGTTGTCATCATTACACAAAAACATGAATGTGTCATTTGTATCTGCGTTGTAAATTCATAAACTAAAACACTGTTTCGCTCTGAGAGGCGCGTTTGGCGTGCCTGTTCAGTGTTTACAAAGACGCGCTCCTCTTTAACGCTAACGTTAATTAGTTGTGCAAATACCTTTTACAACATTAACAGTTACATATACTATGTACAAACGAACAATTAACTTTCACTTTAATCATACTATCATTGTTGTGTTATTAAGCAAAATAAGCAATACTTTTACTTTTGAAATGCTTATACTATTGCAGAATATTAAGATTTGCACTGGATGTTTACTTTTATATTTGCACATTAAAAAGCAAATAAGCTACTTTTAATTTTGTTAAATGTTAAAAGTTTTAAATGCTTACATTGTTACAGAATATTTTGTCATGTTGTTGTCAATGTTGACTGAGTGGCCATACTTTTTTTTTGTAAATAAGTCATGCCTTTTGAAAAAACTGGCCTAAATTTATTTTTTCATCTTCATTTTAAATAAAAAAAATTATCGGTAAAAGGAAAAATAATCTATAGATTAATCGAAAAAAATAATCTATATATTAACCGATTAATCGAAAAAATAATCTATAGATTAATCGATAGAAAAATAATCGTTAGCTGCAGCCTTAGAGTCAGGGCAGGTGGCCAAATACTTTTGGCAATATAGTGCATGAAGTACATTCACAACTGAAACAACAAATACATTTAGCCATGAAGCTAAAGTGCTTATTTGACACACATTATACGTAAAAAGATGTGACGGCCAGCTCTGACCTTCAGTTTGGTTAACAAGCTGACATAAATAGACTCCTGTGTCGGTGCTCAATAGTAAAAACGTTTCTTTGACACTGTCCACAGCTCAATCCAAGTGGGTTAAAAAGTGGAAGAATGTTTGTGTAAGCAGATGACATCACACTTGCAGTTGCACGCGTCAGGTAAGTGCGCACGAGTTGGCGAGCAGTGGAGCGGCGTGTCTGGTGAATCCATCAGCGAAGCCTTCTCCTTCCACCAGCGCTGGCCTCCTGTTGCACATGGGGCAGAGTTTGTTGCGCACCTGTGAGGATCTCATCCAGACGATGAGGTTCCATCGCTGGCCAGAGGAGATGGGCAGGGCTCCGTGCATGTGCTGGCCTCGATGGAGAACCCCTTCGCTTTGTTTGTGTTCAACCTCCGTACACTCGCTGTCACGTAAAGGCACCTGTAAACAAATAATAGGATGCTTCAAGAAACAAACAATAATACTATATTTTATTTGTGAAAGCACTTTACATTGAACAAACAATCTCAAAGTGCTACAGTGCATTTAAAAACAAAAACAAAGCTAGAACAACAAATAGCTGCCCCAACGAGTAAGATAAATAGTAAAATAAAATAAAAACTAGAACAGCCTAATAGCTAGAACTAGCACACATAAATCTAACAAAAGGCTTTTTTAAAAAGATGCGTTTTTAAGCCTTTTTTAAAAGCCTCCACAGTCTGTGGTGCCCTCAGGTGGTCAGGGAGAGCGTTCCACAGACTGGGAGCGGCGGAGCAGAAAGCCCGGTCTCCTATGGCGTCCTCTCAAACACTACGATTTACTAAGATCCAAATACCACACGCTGAACAGCGTGTACAAATTGTGTGTACTATTAGTGGGCTTGTTGCGTGTGATCTAAGACTGCGTGTACAATTGAGAAGACAGAAAAGGGAGAATGGACGCATTTTGGTCTAAAAACTAAAGATAAAGGTGAAGTTATAACACTGAAACGCCATCAGCAAGAGGTGCTTTAACACATGGCTAACTAGCTAGCGGCTAACGTCCATCCGCAATCTGCAGTGTTGTAGCTACTTCTAAATAAAATAAAGTAAGTTTCTTACAAGTAACATTATCACTGGAGGACAAGGAATAGCTATACATGCTTCACTACACATGGTAGCTCATCGGCGTCACAATTAAATGCCATGGGTGGATCTACACCTGACATCCACTGTAATGACACCAAGTACACGAGCATATCTAGTCGATACTACTATGATTACATCGATAATGTTTGGCATCACAACATCTTCTTTCGTTTTTTTAAATGTATATTATGTTGATAAACTCAGTAAATACGTCCCTGGACACATGAGGACTTTGAATATGACCAATGTATGATCCTGTAACTACTTGGTATCGGATCGATACCTACATTTGTGGTATCATCCAAAACTAATGTAAAGTATCAAACAAGAAAAGAATAAGTGATTATCACATTTTAACAGAAGTGTAGATAGAACATGTTAAAAGAGAAAATAAGCTGATATTAACAGTAAATGGACAAGTAGTTTAATAATGCATTTTTACAGTTTGTCCCCCATAGTGTTGACAAAATACTAGAATGATAAATGACACAATATGTTCCTGCATATGTCAGCAGTTAAAATAGGAGCCTTTGTTTGTTTACTTACTACTAAAAGACAAGTTGTCTAGTACAGTGGTTCTCAAATGTGGGTACGCGTACCCCTGGGGGTACTTGAGATTTTTTTTAAATATTCTAAAAATAGCAACAATTCGAAAATCCTTTATAAATATATTTATTGAATAATACTTCAACAAAATATGAATGTAAGTTCATAAAGTGAACATCAAATCAAGTAGGCTATTCCATTCATTACAATGCAACAATGCAACATTCAGTGCTGACAGCTGGATTTTTTGTGGACATGTTCCATAAATGTTGATGTTAAAGATTTCTTTTTTTTGTGAAGAAATGTTTAGAATTAAGTTCATGAATCCAGATGGATCTCTATTACAATCCTCAAAGAGGGCACTTTAAGTTGATGATTACTTCTATGTGTAGAAATCTTTATTTATAATTGAATCACTTGTTTATTTTCAACAGGTTTTTAGTTATTTGTATATCTTTTTTTCCAAATAGTTAAAGAAAGACCACTACAAATGAGCAATATGTTGCACTGTTATACAATTTAATAAATCAGAAACTGATGACATAGTGCTGTATTTTACTTCTTTATCTCTTATTTTCAACCAAAAATGCTTTGCTCTGATTAGGGGGTACTTGAATTAAAAACATTTTCACAGGGGGTACATCACTGAAAAAAGGTTGAGAACCACTGGTCTAGTATGTTCACTATTTTATTTAAGGACTAAATTACAATAATAAACATATTTTCCATGTACCTTAAGATTTTTTGTTAAAATAAAGACAATAATGACTTTTCTTGTGGTCCCCTTTATTTCGAAAAGTATCGAAATACATTTTGGTACCGGTACCAAAATATTGGTATCGGGACGAAACTAGTTTTAATACACGCAAACCTTTAGTCGATCAGGCCCTGGTCTTTGATCCCATTAAAGTGAGTTCAAAGGACTATAGCAGCACCTCAGTTTTCATACTCTCCAAAATTGTGTGATTCCGTTTTTGACAATGTGTTATCGTGCAATAAACACAAACACCTTACCTGTCTCATATCGCCAAAGTAAAGGTTTCCCTCTGTGAAATCCCTGCCCAAGGAGACGTTGAGTGTGATCTCTGCGTTATCGTAGTGGTAGCTGAGGTCCAGGTCTTCGTTCATGTCGTATTTGACAACAAAGGCTTTGTGACTGTCAAGACTGCATCCTCCGCAGTCTGGGTAGAGCAAGGAGGTAAGATGATGCAAGTACTGCTCTCGGAGAGGTGTGACGAAGCCCTCGTCGAAGCCCAGTTCATTCAAGAGCATCTAGGAAAATCACAATGAAAGATCTTTTGAGTGAAGTCGTATGTTTAAGATTCAATAGTTGTGGTCTTTACCCCATAGTTGTTCATGGTGTTAGGTCGGCCTTTGGGCGCTGCAGAACGCTCAAAGTGCTCCAGCTCCTCTATCAGGTCCTCACAGAAGTTTTTGTGAAACACAGGAAAGCGATACACCCTCGAAGCTTGAACAGAATAGTCGGTAAGTCAAGAGATGTTTTGTGTGGAAGTGTCACACATAACTTTGTTCACCTGCCACATTAGTCACATGTTCAGTCCAAAACCTGTGTTAACTAGATGTTTTTGTCATGGTGTTGAAAAATGGGACTCTTTCAAATGTGAAAAAGCAAGGTTGTTTTGAATGGTCGACAAGACCAAGGAAATCATCGTCGACTTCAGGAGGCACCAGTCCAGCCATGCTCCACTCTTCATCAACGGCACAGCAGTGGAGATAGTAATTGTTGCGTTCGGACCAGATGTTCCTCCCAGGGAATTTAAGTTGCTGGTCACTCCCAAGTTCTTTTGATGACACATAAGCTGAGTTCTTTGACCACCAGACAGAATGGGTATTTTGTGATTTATTTTCAAAGCTTTGAAAATAAACGTGAGACCAATCCAGTACAGCAAGCCTTCACTCGCGCAGCTAAAATGGTCTAATCTAACATACGGAAAAACTTCTCTTCTATAGTGTGTCTCTCGCCCCCACCCTCGTTCTCCCTCCCTCCAGCCCGAACACATGCCCATTCTCCTCCTCAGCTGGACACAGGAACAGATAAGAGAAGGAGTTATAGCAACTCCCTGCATTCCTAAAGTCAAGGTAACTCACAGTGGACTTGAGGATAACCAGAAAGAAAATAAAATGGAAAAACACTCTCTTCTCCTATCCCCCCCCCCCCCGCCCTCATCTCTCTCACCTTAACACAAGCCCATTGTGCCTCTTATCTAGAGCCGGCCTGAGACGGGAAGCAGAGAGGATTCTTCCTTACATTCCTAAGCTTCAAGGTTGGCACACAGTACTTGCAGACAACCAAAAGAGAACAAATGGAAGAACACTAGCTGTTTTGTAATATGACTATGAAAATAAAGAAGTAACACTTAAATATGGATATATGTAAATATCTGCCTCCGACATAAGCAGCACCTAGTTCCTGGGGGTGCAGATAACTGACAATATGACCTGGTCCCTACACACCGGAGCACTTGTAAAAAGAGCTCAGCAGCGCATGCACTTTTTGCGTCGGATGAAAAGAGCACAGCTCCCTCCCCACATTCTCACCACATTCTACAGAGGCGCTATAGAGAGCCTGCAGTGCCTCAGACTGGAAGTCTCTGCAGAGAGTGGTGAGGACGGCGGAATAGATCCATCAGGACTCCTCTTCCTCCTATCCAGGAGATCGCAAAAAGCCGCTGCCTGACCAGGGCTCAGAAAATCTGCAGAGACTCCTCCCACCCCCACCAAGGACTGTTTTCACTGCTGGACTCTAGAAAGAGGTTCCGCAGCCTCCGTTGCAGAACCTCCAGGTTCTGCAACAGTTTCTTCCCTCAGGCCATTAGACTCTTGAACGCATCATAATAATCCCCTCAATTCCCCCCCAAAATGGATTAACTCGCTGGAATATAAAGACAATATAACATACATCCATAAACGTGGATGCATATGCAAAAGTGCAATATATTTATCTGGGGCGGGGTAGCATATTGGGGGGTGTATATTGTAGCATCCCCGAAGAGTTAGTGCTGCAAGGGGTTCTGGGTATTTGTTCTGTTGTGTTTATGTTGTGTCACGGTGCGGATGTTCTCCCGAAATGTGTTTGTCGTTCTTGTTTGGTGTGGGTTCACAGTGTGGCGCATATTTGTAACAGTGTTAAAGTTGTTTGTACGGCCACCCTCAGTGTGACCTGTATGGCTGTTGATCAAGTATACATTGCATTCACTTGTATGTGTGAAAAGCCGTAGATATTATATGATTGGGCTGACACACAAAGGCAGTGCCTTTAAGGTTTATTGGCGCTCTGTACTTCTCCCTTACGTCTGTGTACCACTCCATACGGCGGCGTTTTAAAAAGTCATAAATTTTACTTTTTTGAAACTGATACCGATAATTTCCGATATTACATTTTAAAGCATTTATCGGCCGATTGTATCGGCAGTCCGATATTATCGGACATCTCTACACAAATAACTAGAAATGGATGGCGACACAGTATATGACCATGTATCCCACCAGACCATAAAGCCAAGTGTCCAGTGTTCCATGCTAATACACTGAGTGCTTTCAATTCAAGACAATACAATGTTTGTGTAATTCACCTGCTTCTTCCTCCAACAATTCAGAAAGACTGTTGAGTGTGACTGAGCCACTTCGACAATACTCGACAAGATGCTTGAACTTTGGCGTGAGGAAGTTTTCCTGTGAAGAAACATGCAAAAGATGTTTATGGATCATTAATGGAGCTCCGCCGCTCCCAGTCTGTGGAACGCTCTCCCTGACCACCTGAGGGCACCACAGACTGTGGATGCTTTTAAAAAAGGCTTAAAAAATTGTTTTTTTAAAAAGTATTTTTTTAGATGTATGCATACTAGTTCTAGCTATCAGGCTTTTCTAGTTTTTATTTTTATTTTTTTATTTTTTTAATACACTATAGCACTTTGAGGTTGTTTGCTCAATGTAAAGTGCTTTTTTTTTTACAAATGAAATCTATTATTATTATTATTATTATTACTACTTCACCCTTGCTCCTGATGGGTTGTGGCTAGGGCCTTGCATGGCAGCTGCCGCCATCAGTGTGTGAATGTGTGTGTGCGAATGGGTGAATGTGGAAATAGTGTCAAAGCGCTTTGAGTACCTTGAAGGTAGAAAAGCGCTATACAAGTATAACCCATTTACCATGTTCAACAAACAATACCTGAAGATGGTAGACGTGAGGATGAAGAGGCTGGTATCCGTTTTTGATGGCTGACATTCTCTCCATAGATGTCACAGATAGACGCATTCGCCTTTCCACTTCCCGCGAAATCTAAGACAAGAAGAACGGTCAGCTTATCTTCATCTATCGTTTTCTATACCGCTTGCTGTCCTGTTCACAGAGTCACAAGTAAACTATATTTAAGGAAGCATATATGTACATACCACAGCTCAATGACAATATTGTTTTATCTAGAGGTCGCAAAAAAAGAAAACACAGAAAAAGAGTAAATGGTAACCCATCCATCCATCCATTTTCTACCGCTTGTCCCTCTTGGTGTCGCAACAGACAACATTCACACACTAGGGCCCATTTAGTGTTGCTAATTAACCTATCCCCATGCTGCTACCTCTCTGCTCCGCGAGGGCGTATAGATAGATAGATAGATAGATAGATAGATAGATAGATAGATAGATAGATAGATAGATAGTACTTTATTGATTCCTTCAGCAGAGTTCCCTCAGGAAAATTAAATGACGTTGCATGCGTGACAGTATGTAACGTATGTAAGAAGGTGCGCTTGTTTTATGTCTCTGTGAGAAGGATAGACAAGAAAGAGTGAGAAAAGCCTGAAGTGTAAGCTAAAAGCAACGGCGTGAGAACGTATACTCGAATACTCACGATATAGTCATTTTCTACATCGCACAGAGACAAACCCGCGATATATCGAGCATATTCGATATATCGCCCAGCCCTAGTTTGAATATAGGACAATAAAACACTCTACTTAAATCAATATTGTTTTAGCGTACCACTAGGTAGGGCCCGCGTACTACCACAGTTTGAAAATCACTGGTTTAAAAATGTGGAAAATTATATTTCTTTAGAGTGTAGTGGTAGAAAATGGACTTTGTTCAATTTCAATATTTCTTCATGATATATGCCTTGTATATTTGCCATTAAACATTTCAACTAGAGATGTCCGATAATGGCTTTTTTGCCGATATCCGATATTCCGATATTGTCCAACTCTTAATTACCGATTCCGATATCAACCGATACCGATACATACAGTCGTGGAATTAACACATTAATATGCCTAATTTTGTTGTGATGCCCCGCTGGATGCATTAAACCAGTGTTTTTCAACCACTGTGCCGCGGCGCACACTGTGCCGTGAGATACAGTCTGGTGTGCCGTGGGAGATTATCTAATTTCACATATTTGGGTTAAAAACATTTTTTGCAAACCAGTAATTATAGTCTGCAAATGATGTGTTGTTGTTGAGTGTCGGTGCTGTCTAGAGCTCGGCAGCGTAACCGTGTAATACTCTTCCATATCAGTAGGTGGCAGCCGGTAGCTAATTGCTTTGTAAAGGCAGGTAAAAAGGTGTCTTATGCTTAAACCAAAAATAAACAAAAGGTGAGTGCCGCTAAGAAAAGGCATTGAAGCTTAGGGAAGGCTATGCAGAACGAAAGTAAAACTGAACTGGCTACAAAGTAAACATAAACAGAATGCTGGACGACAGCAAAAACTTACTGTGGAGCAAAGACGGCGTCCACAATGTACATCCGAACATGACATGACTATCAACAATGTCCCCAAAAAGAAGGATAAAAACAGCAAAAATATTCTTGATTGCTAAAACAAAGTAGATGCGGGAATTATAAGACATGAAACTGCTACAGGAAAATACCAAAAAAAGAGAAAAAGCCACCAATAAAAGAGCGCAAGACAAGAACTAAAACACTACACACAGGAAAACAACAAAAAACTCCAAATAAGTCAAGGGGTGATGTGACAGGTGGTGACAGTACACCTACTTTGAGACAAGAGCTATAGTGATTCATGGTTGGTTATGGTTTAAATTCATATCCAACAATTGCGACAACAACTTTTTACTGTCAACTGAGTTTATGATTTGTGCTGGTGGTGTGCCTCCGGATTTCTTCAACGCAAAAAATGTGCCTTGGCTCAAAAAAGGTTGAAAAACACTGCATTGAACAATTTAACAAGGTTTTCCAAAATAAATCAACTCAAGTTATGGAAAGAAATGCCAACATGGCACTGCCATATTTATTATTGAAGTCACAAAGTGCTTTTTTTTTTTTTAACATGCCTCAAAACAGCAGCTTGGAATTTGGGACATGCTCTCTCAGGAAGTTGAGGTGGGCGGGGTCGAGGTGAGGGGAGTTACCGGGGGGGTGTATATTGTAGCGTCCCGAAAGAGTTAGTGCTGCAAGGGGTTCTGGGTAGTTGTTCTGTGGTGTTACGGTGCGGATGTTCCCCCGGGGGTGGGGCGGGGCGTGGTTGGAGGCGTGGTTAAGAGATATATATATATATATAAGAAATACTTGAATACTTGACTTTCAGTGAATTCTATTTATTACATATATATATATATATATATATATATATATATATATAAATATATATATATATATATATATATATATATATAAATAAAAGAAATACTTGAATTTTAGTGTTCATTTATTTACACATATACACACACATAACACTCATCTACTCATTGTTGAGTTAAGGGTTGAATTGTCCATCCTTGTTCTATTCTCTGTCACTATTTCAGAACACACACATTATACAAATATACATTATTAAATCAATAAGAAAACGGGAGCTCTAATTTGGGAGTCTGAATTAGGATCAGAAGTTCCTATATAAACATTGCGTACTCACGTCGCCTTTTTGTATTGATTACTGCAGCTGTGCACTGGATTCATTCACAAATACAAACTACAACTCACAAACACTTTAGAGTTAGGCTCCACCATCAGAATGTGTACTTAAACTTATAAAGATCACATGGATATTATTCAGTGAGTTGATTCACCAAAACTAACCTGTTATACAGGAGGAAAAAGCACACAGGACGTTTCAGTTGTTCACAGACTGGTCGCTCTCATCAGAATGACAAGACACTTCCGGTCTGCAGGTGATAGCATTCAATTGGGAAGAAACGCCCTACTGCCCCCTACTGACCAATGTGAATACTGATAAATGTGGAATGACAGCTCCAAAAACGAATTCAAACCACAAAATAAAATAAATAAATCAACACAAAAATGTGACACATTATGGGTGGGTCACATATGCATGTACAGTAGATGGCAGTATTGTCCTGTTTAAAAGTGTCACAACATTGCTGTTTACGGCAGACAAACTGCTTTACGGTAGACGAAAACTTGACTGCTGTTGTTGTGCGTTGTTACCGCGCTGGGAGGACGTTAATGAAACTGCCTAACAATAAACACACATAAGAAACCAAGAACTCGCCCTCCATCATTAGCTGTTTATATGGTGGGAAAGCGGACGTGAGAACAGGCTGTCAACACGTCACTCAGGTCCGCATGGAGCTGGAGGGGGCGTGGCCTCCAGCTCCGCCTGAATTTCGGGAGATTTTCGGGAGAACATTTGTCCCGGGAGGTTTTCGGAAGAGGCGCTGAATTTCGGGAGTCTCCCGGAAAATCCGGGAGGGTTGGCAAGTATGTAATTGGCACACCAGACTAGTGTGCTGCGGCACAGTGGTTGAAAAACACTGATATAAAGTACAGTATACAGAGTCTATATGTTGTACTTTAAATATATTGACTTATATCAGAACTATCTACACACTTGCCTTGTTGAGGATAGCATCAAACTGTTGCTGGGTGACGCAGCCAAGTCCGTTCAGAAGCTGAATAGTAAAATGATAATAAAACATTAAATGGGTATCAGAAAGTTAGACGTTAGATTACAATTGAAAGAAGGAAGAGTGGAGTCAACTTACTGCTTCGTAGTCCTGTCTGAACTGCTCCTCTGTTATAAAGCGAACATGGAGCTTGTAGTCTTCCAGAAAAATGTTGTCGGTGGTGAAGCAGTTACAGATACAAAACTGTGGCTTCTCACTTTCCTCGTTTGCCATTGTCGTGTTTCAGAAAACGACCGCCAACACTAAAACATACAATATGTCAGAACGACTAACGTCAAGCTACATTTGTGCTAGCGCAATTGACCATGATTACAACTTCCGGCTTACAACGCAAAAGTGGACTATCGACAAAGATGGAACTTCTATTTTCACCATTTATGTCATTGACTAAAATCTAATAATTTCAATATTCAAAATAATGATAATAATGAAATATTATTTTTGTATAATTATGTGGCGCAAACTCATAAAGTCACGTGACTACTTCCGTGTTACGGCTCATTACCATGACCACCGCATCTGGGTCACAAAGTGGTTTTGTTAATCAACTTTTAAATATTTGATATATTTAGTGTAACCGAGGGTTTATGGCAGTCGCCTATACTGTATAAAAATATAAAATAACAAACACGGAGGTTCCAGTTTTACACGACGACCACTTTATTTCGTTCACGTCCAAAACTCAACTCCACCACACTTCCGCTCTTAGCGCCTTCAAAATAAAAGCTCCAGGCATATCCTGTATGGCAGCTTATAACAGGAACTTAACAAAAGAGGCAAGTCCATAAAAATAGGTTACATTAGCAAAATCAAAAAGTTTAACTTTTTAGAAAATGGTTGAAATGGTGGCGATCATTTAAAAAAAATCTTTATATACCCCGTGTTGGTTTTTATATTCTGGTTCTCTTTTACAACTAGGTAAACTATTGTTTTTATACAAAACATAAATAAAACATTTCAAATATCAAAGCCACGTGACAATACAGAAGCTTTGTCGTATTGCTTGTATTCCGTCACGTGACTTCTTCACGGAAGTGAAAACCAAGCCAAGATGGCAGTTGTACAGCAAGCAATGCGCAAACTATCTGAGTACAAAAGAGGCTTAAATCGTCCTGCAAAAAGCAGATACGAGCAAAAAAAAAAATCAAACTATAGATAGGTCTTTATTGTCATTGCACAAGTACAACAAAACTTTGTTTTCAGCACAAACCCGTTCAAGATTAGACAAACAAACAGTGTACAGGGTTACAGAACAGGAACGCTGATGGGTCGCCACAAGGCGCCCCGTAAAAGATGGGAAAAAGGTAAACGCTGGGCAAGGATGTGTAAAAAAATACAATCTAGACTGGGAAAAAAACCTCCATAGCAAAGCACATATACATATTACAACGTACATCTCGAGATATCTAGCAACAGCGGGAAGGGAGTGCGAGGTCATGATGGTAGGCCGCAGCTCTCAGGCGCTGACCATCCATTCATCACCCCAAACTATGCAATTGAATAAGAAAAATCCAAGCCATAACATAACTCGAAAGGAAGTTACGTAGTCTTTCAATGTTGTCAGTGAAGAAGTCATTCTGCAGCTTGTTTTGTTTTGATGTTATTTTTTATATTCAAAGTCACTTTAAATACAATACGATTATATTTTACTCCAAGTTGAGCATTTAAACAGCGAGGTAAAATAAATCGAATTAAATCCTCACACAAATAAAACCTGTTGGAGAAAGTAGAAATAATTATAAGATACAATATAAACAAACTTAGAATATTTTTTTACCATCATCCAATATTTAGTGAATAACTTGAAATCCTTAAACCAATGTGAGAATTTGGGTTTCACTTTGAGAAAGCGACTTTTTTGTATGAAATAAAAAATAGCTCGCAATATAATAATGTCGTTTATATATATATCGGTACATAAACTCAGTGAAGCACAAGCTCAGGTTTGTCACTAAAATGTCTGTCAAAAAGAACTGTGAAAAGAAATGCAACAATGCAATATTTATTGTTGACAGCTAGATTTTTTGTGGACATGTTCCATAAATATTGATGTTAAAGATTTCTTTTTTTTGTGAAGAAATGTTTAGAATTAAGTTCATGAATCCAGATGGATCTCTATTACAATCCCCAAAGAGGGCACTTTAAGTTGATGATGACTTCTATGTGTAGAAATCTTTATTTATGATTGAATCACTTGTTTATTTTTCAACAAGTTTTTAGTTATTTTTATATCTTTTTTTCCAAATAGTTCAAGAAAGACCACAACAAATGAGCAATATTTTGCACTGTTATACAATTTAATAAATCAGAAACTGATGACATAGTGCTGTATTTTACTTCTTTATCTCTTTTTTTCAACCAAAAATGCTTTGCTCTGATTGGGGGGTAATTGAATTTTTAAAAAATTCACAGGGGGTACATCGCTGAAAAAAGGTCGAGAACCACTGATCTAGCACAGTGTTTTTCAACCACTGTGCCGTGGCACACTAGTGTGTTGTGAGATACAGTCTGGTGTGCCGTGGGAGATTATCTAATTTCACCTATTTGGATTACAAATATTTTTTGCAAACCAGTAATTATAGTCTGTAAATGATGTGTTGTTGTTGAGTGTCGGTGCTGTCTAGAACTCGGCAGAGTAACCGTGTAATACTCTTCCATATCAGTAGGTGGCAGCAGGTAGCTAAAGTCGGAAACAGTGGGAGGCAGCGTGCAGGTAAAAAGGTGTCTAATGCTTAAACCAAAAATAAAGAAAAGGTGAGTGCCCCTAAGAAAAGGCATGGAAGCTTAGGGAAGGCTATGCAGAACGAAACTAAAACTGAACTGGCTACAAAGTAAACAAAAACAGAATGCTGGACGACAGCAAAAACTTACTGTGAGGGCATAGACGGCGTCCACAAAGTACATCCCAACATGACGTGACAATCAACAATGTCCCCAAAAAGAAGGATAAAAACGACTGGAATATTCTTGATTGCTAAAACAAAGTAGATGCGGTAAATATCGCTCAAAGGAAGACATGAAACTGCTACAGGAAAATACCAAAAAAAGAGAAAAAGCCACCAAAATAGGAGTGCAAGACAAGAAGTAAAACACTACACACAGGAAAACAGCAAAAAAGTCCAAATAAGTCAGGGTGTGATGTGACAGGTGGTGACAGTACACCTACTTTGAGACAAGAGCTATAGTGATGCATGCTTGGTTATGCTTTAAAGTCATATCCAACAATTGCGACAACGACTTTTTACTGTCAACTGAGTTTAATTTTTTAACGATTTGTGCTGGTGGTGTGCCTCCGGATTTTTTCAACGCAAAAAATGTGCCTTGGCTCAAAAAAGGTTGAAAAACACTGATCTAGCAGATGCAACATTACACATTGTAGTACCTACAGTAGGTGGCGGTGTAGGCACCTTTCAGACATTGAGTGCGAACCGCCAATAAACCAAAAGAAGAAGAAGAAGTAGTCTACGCGCATGCGCATCCGTCCCTGGTCGGGTAGTGATCCTCCTGTGTAAACAGGAGAAGAAGACTTCTGCTCTTCTCGCATGTTTACCGCGCTATCTTTAACAATGTCACCGTGACGTTGTTGTCCGACGCATTTCTGCTGCATTGTTGTCCGCGCTTTGTGGACATGCTGAGTGTGGACTCCTTGCAAGTGGCAGAAGAGGAGGTGGTGGACTCCAGCGCCACTAAACTGGGCGACATTTTCACCCTCATGGCCAAAGGCTGCTTCCCGCAGTCGATGCTCGACCATCCCGTACGGAAGAAGAATCTCAGGCGATATTCCAAGAAATTTATCATCGACGGTAAGTTGCTTTTAAAACGTTCCATTTACACATTTCAACTCCCCTTTGTTCCCCAACCATGTTGATTCAAATGACTTTTTGCAACATGAAGCATAATCAGAGGTGGGTAGAGTAGCCAGAAATTGTACTCAAGTAAGAGTACTGTTACTTTAGAGATGTATTACTCAAGTAAAAGTAAGGAGTAGTCACCCAAATATTTACTTGAGTAAAAGTAAAAAGTATGTTGTGAAAAAACTACTCAAGTACTGAGTAACTGATGCGTAACATACACACACACACACACACATATATATATATATATACACATACATATACATTGATATATACAGTATATAATTTATATGTATTTATTTTGCTGTTTTTGTTTACATGTTAAAGATGTTTTAATGAATATACATGCATGTTTAACATATAGATTCCTTTCTTTCATGCAGACTAGAATATAAGTTGGTGTATTACCTGATTCTGATGACTTGCGTTGATTGTAATCAGACAGTAGTGATGATAACGTCCACGTTTTCAAATGGAGGAGAAGAAAAGTTCCTCCTTTCTGTCTAATACCACATGAAAGTGGTGGGTTTTTGGCGTCTTATTTGTCCAGCTTCCATATTCGTTTTTATACACTTTACAAGAAATATATTGGCGTCAAACTCCTTAGCTTGCTAGCTTGTTTGCGCTGGCTTTCGGAGACTCTTGTTTTGAAAGCGCAGGCGCGATGGAGCGGCACTTTTATTGTGAAGACAGGAACTGTGCAGTCAGTCTTTAGGCTTTTGACGGGATGTACGGTTGAAATAAAAAAAAGTATCTTTTTTCCTTCACACTTTTGATTGATTGATTGGAACTTGTATTAGTAGATTGCACAGTACAGTACATTTTCCGTACAATTGACCACTAAATGGTAACACCCCAATAAGTTTTTCAACTTGTTTAAGTCAGGTCATGTGACCACCTGGCTCTGTTTGATTGGTCCAACGTCACCAGGACTACATCTGATTGGTGGAACGAAGTGAAACGTCACCAGTAAGGCAGGCACTTTGAAGGTCTGTCTGACAGACCAAAACAAACAAAGCGTGCATTAACAGATCGATAAAAATTAGTAGCGAGTAGCGAGCTGAATGTAGATAAAAGTAGCGGAGTAAAAGTAGCGTTCCTTCTCTATAAATATACTTAAGTAAAAGTAAAAGTATGTTGCATTAAAACTACTCTTAGAAGTACAATTTATCCCAAAAGTTACTCAAGTAGATGTAACGGAGTAAATGTAGCGCGTTACTACCCACCTCTGAGCATAATATACATGTATCTGTATGAACTTGTTTAAAATTCGTGTTCCTCCCTATTATAGTCTCCCCCCACTTCATTTGGAATATACCAATCAAACATTCTACGGTGGCTGACGAGGGCAAACGAGCAGCATCAAAACGCTCCAAACACGGAGATGATTTAAAGCAGGAGTGTCAAACTCAAATACAGAGTTGGGCAAAATTTAAAGGCCTACTGAAATGCGATTATCTTATTTAAACGGGGATAGCAGGTCCATTTATGTGTCATACTTGATCATTTCGGGATATTGCCATATTTTTGCTGAAAGGATTTAGTAGAGAACATCGACGATAAAGTTCGCAACTTTTGGTCGCTGATAAAAAAAGCCTTGCCTGTACCGGAAGTAGCAGACGATATGCGCGTGACGTCACAGGTTGTGGAGCTCCTCACATCTGCACATTGTTTACAATCATGGCCACCAGCAGCGAGAGCGATTTGGACCGAGAAAGCGACGATTTCCCCATTAATTTGAGCGAGGATGAACGATTTGTCGATGAGGAAAGTGAGAGTGAAGGACTAGAGGGCAGTGGGAGCGATTCAGATAGGGAAGATGCTGTGAGAGGCGGGTGGGACCTGATATTCAGCTGGGAATGACTAAAACAGTAAATAAACACAAGACATATATATATACTCTATTAGCCACAACACAACCAGGCTTATATTTAATATGCCACAAATTAATCCCGCATAACAAACACCTCCCCCCTCCCGTCCATATAACCCGCCAATACAACTCAAACACCTGCACAACACACTCAATCCCACAGCCCAAAGTACCGTTCACCTCCCCAAAGCTCATACAGCACATATATTTCCCCAAAGTCCCCAAAGTTACGTACGTGACATGCACATAGCGGCACGCACGTACGGGCAAGCGATCAAATGTTTGGAAGCCGCAGCTGCATGCGTACTCACGGTACCGCGTCTGCGCATCCAACTCAAAGTCCTCCTGGTAAGAGTCTCTGTTGTCCCAGTTCTCCACAGGCCAATGGTAAAGCTTGACTGTCATCTTTCGGGAATGTAAACAATGAAACACCGGCTGTGCTTGTGTTGCTGCAGCCGGCCGCAATACACCGCTTCCCACCTACAGCTTTCTTCTTTGCTGTCTCCATTGTTCATTGAACAAATTGCAAAAGATTCACCAACACAGATGTCCAGAATACTGTGAAATTTTGCGATGAAAACAGACTTACCGTAATAGCTGGCCACCATGCTGTCCCAAAATGTCCTCTACAATCCGGCGTCATCATACCGAGACGTTTTCAGCAGGATATTTCGCGCAAAATTTAAAATTGCACTTTAGTAAGCTAACCCGGCCGTATTGGCATGTGTTGCAATGTTAAGATTTCATCATTGATATATAAACTAACAGACTGCGTGGTCGGTAGTAGTGGGTTTCAGTAGGCCTTTAAAACTGAACAAAGCCGCGGGCCAAGGTTGAACAAATTAACCTTTTAGTAGGGACCCAAACAAGTTTTGCATTGAATATTGAACAAGCAAGGCTTATTTAACTTTATAGTGACATGCAAAATCGAGTTTCAAATAATAATAATAATAATTAAAAAATATCAATGGCATATCAAATACAATTTAAATAAAAATCGAATGCCTCTTTTCTATTTGCAGCCTTCAGAGGTAAATATCAACATTAACTTTTTCCACAGGCTAATAAATTTGAAAATAAAATAACAATGAATAAAACAAACATTCAGGACTTTAAACTGCTCAGTTTGCAACACACTGATCTAATCAGATACCTGCCATCTTTTCTTGGATGCTAGTTCATTAATGTCGGGGCTCAGGCTTTGAGCTGAGGCAACCTTCATTATCGAACGAAGGTGTTCATCAGTCATTATATCTCGTCCACCCGGACCACAGTCTTGAAGGCGTGCTTTAAATGCACTGCCCTTAACGTACTCTACGAGCTATCGTCACGTTCGCTTTTCATCCATTCTAACAACATGCCGGCCCAGTCAAAAGATATGTGCGGCTTCTGTACGCACACACAATTGAATGCAACGCATACTTCATCAACAGCGATACAGGTTACACTGAGGGTGGCCGAATAAAAAACTTTAACGCTGTTAGAAATATACGCCACAGTGTGAACCCACACCATACAAGAATGACAAACACATTTCGGGAGAACATCCGCACCGTAACATAACATAAACACAACAGAACAAATACCCAGAACCCTTTGCAGCACTAACTCTTCCGGGACGCTACAAGGTGTGTGTGTGTGTGTGTGTGTGGGGGGGGGTTACTTTGTTATATTATTTTGTTTCGCTGTTGATGAAGCATGCGTTGCATTCACGTGTGTGTGCGTATAGAAGCCGCACATATCTTATGACTGTGTCTGCACGATGTTAGAATGGATGATAAGCGGACGTGACGACAGCTCGTAGAGTACGTTAAAGGCAGTGAATGACGAGTCCGGCGATTAGTTGCAAATCGTGGCTTTATTGAGGTTTTGCACACAGCCAATCCAACAAAACACTAACCACTCCCCGCACTCACGCTACCGCTCCCTCCCCCGCCCACACACTCACCTCACATGCTGTCACATATTAAAGGGCTACACACACACATACGCTACTCTCATAACAAACGCTAACCCATTTGAAGCGTCACCACCACATTCAAGCAGCCTCTCCTCGGCGAGTCAGGCAGGGCTAAAGCAATAAAAAATGTTTTTATAGCAGCAGATTTAAGTCCATATTGCATTAGAAACTAGATTTTGACCCACTTCTATGGTGGAAGAACAATGAGCCCATATATCCTCTTACTGCCAAGTTAGCCAGGCTGGGGGGGGGGGAGAAAAGTTAATCTGAGGCTGAGTTGACTTGAAACTGTTTAATGTTGCACTTTTTATATGTAGAAGAAAAGTTTTGTCATTTTATTTAATCTGAGCAACAACTTGAGGCAGTTTAATGTTGATTAACGTGGACCCCGACTTAAACAAGTTGAAAAAGTTATCGGGATGTTACCATTTAGTGGTCAGTTGTACGGAATATGTACTGTACTGTGCAATCTACTAATAAAAGTCTCAATCAATCAATCAATCAAAAAAAGCACTTTGTTTGTTGAAAGGTTTTGTTAAGAAACCATTCTGAGCCTTATCTTATTTAGTTTTTATTTTATATATGTTGACCACATTAACCCTGGCAATGTGTGTATACGTATGTTATGCCATTGTTTACACATTTGGTAAATAAATAACCACAAAATGTATACTTTGTTGTTTTCTTACTGTACCGAAAATGAACCGAACCGTGACCTCTAAACCGAGGTACGTACCGAACCGACATTCTTGTGTACCGTTACACCCCTAAGTATTACACTTACAAAATTATTTAGGGGTAGTTGCGTCTTTCCCTGCAAGAGCAATTAAAAAAAAAGGAACTTTAGCATTTTGTATTTAACTTGGTGAATGGTGAAGATCCTTGCTTGCTTACATATTTTTGTCTCTGCATTTCAAGATGGCAAGCTGTATTACGTGGGCTTAAAGAAAGAGGAGAAACGAGAGGTGGTGATCGAGGCTGAAAGGAAGAGACAGATCTTCCTCGACTGCCACTTTAATGACATTGGCCATCATTTGGGTCAAAAGAAGACAGTCCACAGAATTCAGAGGAAGTACTACTGGCTGGGAATTATTAAAGATGTGGTGGACTGGGTGCGGTCATTATCTTATTACTCTTTTGTTTAACATCAGTCGACTGTAGCAATGTCTCACCCGTGTGATTGCAATGTTCTTTTTCAGATTAAAGTATGTGACATTTGCCAGCACGCAGAGAGGAATAAAAACCGGACGAGGACAGTCCGTCCGATCCAAGTGGATGCACCGTGGGATATCATTGGAATTGACCTCATAGGTTTTTCTCGCCTTATTCCCCAGCAATAAATGAACATCGATTGTGCTTTGTGTCATTGTCGGATTTTTTGTGTCACACAGGACCTTTTCCAGAGACCCAGCAAGGCAACACACATGCAACACTCCTCATCGATTACTTCAGCAAATGGCCCGAGGCGTTTGCGGTACAAAAGACCGACGCTGTGTCTGTTGCCAGATGTATTTCCAAATGCATGTCCAGGTAAAAGGACGCAAGTCTTGTTGTCCATATTTCCGTCTGGAAGTTATTGTAGTAGATCTTCCGCTATTTAGCGGAATTCTGCTTTTCTTCTAGCCAAAGTTGTATGTTTTTCTATTTCCGAATAAGACCGCTAACTTGGCCTCTCTCCAGCGCACCGTGGTTAACCGAGCATAGAAGACCGAGTACAACCTGAGAGTGCAGCCTTCACCAACTAAATGCCTTATAGTGATTGAGAGATTTCCTCAAGCCAAACAAAACATTGAACTATTGAAATAAACTATGGATGTTGTACATTTTAAAATGGCTAATATTGACATGGGGAATATATTTCCTCGACAAAAATACTGAACTATTGATGATGCGGTACAGTCATGAAAAAGAGGCGTGTCTTTCAGTTTGATTTATTTTGGAAAACCTTGTTACATTGTTTAATGCATCCAGCGGGGCATCACAACAAAATTAGGCATAATAATGTGTTAATTCCACGACTGTATATATCGGTATCGGTTGATATTGATAGAGTTGGACAATATCGGAATATTGGATATCGGCAAAAAAGCCATTATCGGACATCTCTACCCCTAACCAAATACGTCTAAATGAAGTCTGTGTTACTTAGAATATGTTCCCCATACTAAAGCATACCTGCCAACTACTCCGGTTTTCCCGTAATTAGTACGGTTTTCATCAACCTATTACGGGTTACGGTTGCAGTGATAAAAAATACGTTTTTTCATTAATTAAAAAAAATTATTTTTTTAAAATGCGCGAGGCTATTTATAGCACCGCTGCCAAGCACGAGGTATTGTTTCCAAACGAGCGAACGATCATGGAATCAGCCGGAGAAAAATCGCAAACGAGTCTTACACCGAAAAGAAAACTGCAGTCATTCCGTGAAGAATATTCAAAAGCCTATCCGGGAATAATTATCCGTTCCAAAAAGGGTGAAAACTACGCGAATTGCACCTTGTGCAGACAGGATTTTTCGATCGGACACGGAGGAAATAGCGATGTAAAAGACTACGTTGGGACAAAAAAACACAAGTCTAATGCCGTTGCTAGCGATACAAGTGGAAAACTTTCAACGTTTTTCGGATTTTAGCCACAAAAAGGTAATGACACCAATGTTATGTATTGGAATTGTTTAGTACTGTTATACTGTTAAAAGTGTTTATACTATTTATGCTTTCAAGTCCAAGTTGAAGAAATCTTGTTAAATGTTGACAGCATAACTACCAAAATACAGAAGTATGTCCTTAATATTTTTGCAGTGCTATTTCTGTTGAAAAGCTAAAATGATTACATTAGAGATGTGATGTGCCACTTTTCAAGTGTCTGATGGCTTAAATTAATTTTCATAAATTTTTCATATTTTGAATTCTTTTGAAAGGCTTACAAAAAAACTACATTTGAATTGTAATTCCATGCTATTGACAGGACTATTAATTTTAATGAAGTTAGCTTACCATGTTTACAGTATGATAATTGTGATAGAAATGTGAATTTTAGGCACAGAATATTTTTTACAATTGAACAAGGCAGTAGATTATACAAGCTTGGACAGAAAGTTAATAATGACACCAATTTTTTTTTTAATGGAATTGTTTAGTACTGTTTTACCATTTGTTTACTGTAAAAAGTGTTTATACTGTTTATACTTTCAATTAACAAATTGAAGTCTTGTGAAAGGTTGACAGGATAACTGGCATTAACTGTCAAAATAATTTCAAACTATTGAAGTTAGCTTACAGAATAAACATGTCAATCAACCCATATGATTTTTGC
>NC_084559.2:18948145-19003145 GCF_033978685.3 Nerophis lumbriciformis
ATATATCGATTTCGGTTGATATCGGAATCGGTAATTAAGAGTTGGACAATATCCGATATCGGCAAAAAAGCCATTATCGGATATCTCTAGTGATAACACACATTAATCAGAAATACAAATAAAACATGTACAGTACATTAATTTGCAGTATTTTACAGTCTAAAATACTATTGGACAGGGGTTTATTAATGCATTCTAGTGATGGGTCCGGCAACACCGATGCATCGGCGCATGCGTCGAGCTCATAGAGCAAAACCCTGTGTCGGTGCGCGTACCGCTTTTAGAAAGTCACGTGACCGATCGTGAGCTGTTTTGGTCACGTGACCGATACGCGAACTGTGTCGCACTGACGCCTCCTCTGTGCCCTGTGAGTGGCTCTTTTCTACAGCCGGAGAAATAATAACTAAGAAGAGAAATCGTCTAAAATGTAATACGTCGGAAAAACTTTTTTTTTTTTTTTTTTTATAAAAATGTGTAAAAAAACAAAATAAAAAAAATTCCCAGTCCACAATCATCCACAACACGTTCTCTTAGATTTCCATGTTATGATACATGTTCACATTATTTATTGACTGTATCTAAAAAAGATACAAATATATTTTTATTTAAATGAAGATATGAAATAATCCTAAATGAAATACAATGACTTGGTTTATATTATTGTATATACTAGGGCAGGGGTCACCAACGCGGTGCCCGCGGTCACCAGGTAGCCCGTAAGGACCAGATCAGTCACCCGCTGGCCTGTTCTAAAAATAGCTCAAAGAGCAGCACTTACCAGTGAGCTGCCTCTATTTTTTAAATGTCATTTATTTATTAGCAAGCTGGTCTCGCTTTGCTTGACATTTTTAATTCTAAAAGAGACAAAACTCAAATAGAATTTGAAAATCCATGAAAATATTTTAAAGACTTGGTCTTCACTTGGAATAAGCGGTAGAAAATGGATGGATGGATGGGTCTTCACTTGTTTAAATAAATTCATTTATTTTTTACTTTGCTTCTTATTACTTTTAGAAATACAATTTTAGAGAAAAAATATAACCTTAAAAATGATTTTAGGATTTTTAAACAAATATACCTTTTTGCCTTTTAAATGTCTTCCTCTTCTTTCCTGACAATTTAAATCAATGTTCAAGTAAATTTTTTTTTTTTTCATTGTAAAGAATAATAAATATTTTAGCTTCTGTTTTTTCGACGAAGAATATTTGTGAAATATTTCTTCAAACTTACTATGATTAAAATTCAAAAAAATTATTCTGGCAAATCTAGAAAATCTGTAGAATCAAATTTAAATCTTATTTCAAAGTATTTTGAATTTCTTTTAAAATTTTTGTTCTGGAAAATCTAGAAGAAATACTGATTTGTCTTTGTTAGAAATATAGCTTGGTCCAATTTGTTAAATATTCTGACAAAGTGCAGATTGGATTTTAACCAATTTAAAACATGTCATCAAAATTCTAAAATTTATCTTAATCAGGAAAAATTACTAATGATGTTCCATAAATTATTTTTTTAATTTTTTCAAAAAGATTCAAATTAGCTAGTTTTTCTCTTCTTTTTGTCGGTTGAATTTTGAATTTTAAAGAGTCGAAATTAAAGATAAACTATGTTTCAAAATTTGATTTGATTTTTTTTTCGTGTTTTCTCCTCTTTTAAACCGTTCAATTGAGTGTTTTTTTCATCATTTATTCTCTAGAAAAAACCTTCCGTAAAAGGAAAAAAAAATGTACGACGGAATGACAGACAGAAATACCCATTTTTTTTTATATATATAAATTTATTTATTTAGCTATTCTTGTTTGAATCACACTTACGTGTAACTTACAAATGACAATATATTTATTTATTTAAGTGTGTATCAAATTGGTAGCCCTTCGCATTAATCAGTACCCAAGAAGTAGTTTTTGGTTTCAAAAAAGTTGGTGACCCCTGTACTAGGTCATAAAATCAGTGTCAGTTGAGTCGGTCCATAGGTTGCCTGTAGGGATTTTTAATGTCCAGCAGATGTCAGTATTTAGTGACACAGTATCGACACAGTATCAATACAGTTTTGCAATGTGTCAAAACGCTTCATGAGGCCTCATCAACCCATCACTAATGCATTCATTTCTTAAAGTTAAAGTACCAATGATTGTCACACACACACTAGGTGTGGCGAAATTATTCTCTGCATTTGACCCATCACCCTTGATCACCCCCTGGGAGGTGAGGGGAGCAGTGGGCAGCAGCGGTGGCTGCGCCCGGGAATCATTTTGGTGATTTAACCCCCAATTCCAACCCTTGATGCTGAGTGCCAAGCAGGGAGGTAATGGGTCCCATTTTTATAGTCTTTGGTATGACTCGGCCGGGATTTGAACTCCCAACCTACCGATCTCAGGACGGACACTCTAGCCACTAGGCCACTTCAACAAACACAAAGGATGATGCTTATGAAGAATGTGTCATTACATCACTAAAAAGGATTGCAATTGAGTTTAATTTAAACATTTCACACGTACAATGATGTAATGTTCGTGTGACAACACAGTCGAAGTGACGTCACAAGAACAAGCAAGTAAGACTGGGCGGAGCTTCACACTGCTCACTTCCGGTACAGACAGACATGGCCCGGGTAACATGCGACTTGGGCGATACTGCACATTGTGGGATCCCTCTGATACCAAGTAGATACAGGGCCACTATTGCCGATAACGACACGTTTTACTTGAAACATTTCAAAATTATTGAATTTTGTGGTATTGTGTATGATTTATGGACCATCATTATGATAAAATAAAGAATGTTGTTTAAAAAACGTATTTTGAACAATTTAACAATACAAGACAATGTTGAAATGTTTGGGGGCGGCGTGGCGCAGTTGGGAGATTGGCCGTGCCAGCAACCTGAGGGTTCACGGTTCGATTCCCACCTTCTACCAACCTTGTCATGTCCATTGTGTCCTTGAGCAAGACACTTCACCCTTGCTCCTGATGGGTCGTGGTTAGGGCCTTGCATGGCAGCTCCTGCCATGAATGGGTGAATGTGGAAATAGTGTCAAAGCGCTTTGAGTACCTTGAAGGTAGAAAAGCGCTATACAAGTATAACCCATTTACTATTTGAAATATCAACAAAATACAATTATTCCCTTTTATAATCTACAATTTTTTGCGCAAAATAAAGTCAATAATGTAAAATAATTAAGTACTTTTTTTTTTTTTTAAACATAAAAAAAATCCATAGCCTTCATGTGTGGAACAACTTATGATTTATTCATTTATTTATTCATTACCACCATAACGTGTACAAAAAGTTACTTCCTGTTTTTGCGATGCTGTGATGTTGGGAACGATCCGCCCACCTCCACCATTACAATAAGTGCAATTATTATCGTTGTCCTTTAAAAATCGACATTTGTACTGTATATTAGTGTAACCTATTTTTATGGGCTTTCCTCTTTGTGACGTTAAGTTCCTGTTATACAGTATATGCCTTGGGCTCTTATTTTGAAGGCGCTAAGAGCGAAAGTGGTGACACATTGTAGTGGAGCGGAGGTTTTTGGAAGAAATGAAATAAAGTGGTCCTCGTGTAAAAGTGGAGCCTCCGTGTTTGTTATTTTGTAGTTTTATACAGTAATGGCGACATATATAAACCCTCGGTTACATTACAACGTGACACCACTTCCGCCCTAGCGCCTTCCAAAATAAGAGCTCAAGGCATATACTGTATAACAAGAATTTAACATCACAAAGAGAGAGGCAAGCCCATAAAAAATAGGTTACATTAGTTATTACAGAATACAGTTATTGGTATTACACTTTATTTATTAGCATATCACTGGGAAAAAAAAGAGGCAATGAACGAATTCCCGTGTCAACGTCACGGCACGGGAAAGTAATACACCTCTGATGTGTTATGTAAGCACTTTTATCGCCGAGACAACCAAGCTACTAACGAGATTACAAAGGTGAGTTATCGCGATGTCGGTGCCGTCCAAACGTTACCTGCCTTTGACTCCCAACAAGTTGGCTGAATGAACATAAAG
The DNA here is from genome assembly GCF_033978685.3 of Nerophis lumbriciformis. Taxonomy (NCBI): domain Eukaryota; kingdom Metazoa; phylum Chordata; class Actinopteri; order Syngnathiformes; family Syngnathidae; genus Nerophis; species Nerophis lumbriciformis. The sequence continues at coordinate 18,952,167 of NC_084559.2, forward strand.
AGTCCGGTAAGCTTTTTTTTTGTTTTTGCACCTGTTATGATCTTATACATCTTCTATGGCGAAGGAGAGAGACAAAAGCGAGCATGTTTCACTGCCATCAGACTTCTCGCTCGCACAGCTGGCGGATGGCGCCTTGTTGTTAGCCAACTTGCTAGTGAGAAGGGAAATGACATATCACAATAAAACTTGCTGTTAGCTAACTTGCCTTTTAGAAGGGAAATGACATATCAAAATAAAACTTGCTGTTAACTAACTTGCTTGTTAGAAGGGGAATGACATATCACAATAAAACTTGCTGCCTGCTGTTAGCTAACTTCCTTGTTAGAAGGGAAATGACCTATCAAAATAAAACTTGCTGCCTGCTGTTAGCTAACTTCCTTGTTCGAAGGGAAATTACATATCACAATAAAACTTGCTGTTAACTAACTTGCTTGTTAGAAGGGGAATGACATATCACAATAAAACTTGCTGTTAACTAACTTGCTTGTTAGAAGGGGAATTACATATTACAATAAAACTTGCTGCCTGCTGTTAGCTAACTTCCTTGTGAGAAGGGAAATGACCTATCAAAATAAAACTTGCTGCCTGCTGTTAGCTAACTTCCTTGTTAGAAGGGAAATTACATATTACAATAAAACTTGCTGTTAACTAACTTGCTTGTTAGAAGGGGAATGACATATCACAATAAAACTTGCTGTTAACTAACTTGCTTGTTAGAAGGGGAATGACATATTACAATAAAACTTGCTGCCTGCTGTTAGCTAACTTCCTTGTTAGAAGGGAAATGACCTATCAAAATAAAACTTGCTGCCTGCTGTTAGCTAACTTCCTTGTTAGAAGGGAAATTACATATCACAATAAAACTTGCTGTTAACTAACTTGCTTGTTAGAAGGGGAATGACATATTACAATAAAACTTGCTGCCTGCTGATAGCTAACTTCCTTGTTAGAAGGGAAATGACCTGTCAAAATAAAACTTGCTGCCTGCTGTTAACTAACTTCCTTGTTAGAAAGGAAATAACCTATCAAAATAAAACTTGCTGCCTGCCAGTTGTTAGCTAACTTGCTTGTTAGAAGGGAAATGACATATCACAATAAAACTTGCTGGTCGCTAACTTGCTTGTTAGAAGGTAAATGACATATCACAAAAAAACTTGCTGGTAGCTAACTTGCTTGTTAGAAGGTAAATGACATATCACAATAAAACTTGCTGCCTGCTGTTAGCTAACTTGCTTTTTAGAAGGCAAATGACGTATCAAAATAAAAATTGCTGCCTGCCTGCTGTCAGCTAACTTGCTTGTTAGATGGGAAACTACATAAAACAAAATAAAACTTGCTTGTTAGAAGGGAAATGACATATCAAAATAAAACTTGCTGCCTGCCTGCTGTCAGCTAGCTTGCTTGTTAGATGGGAAACTACATATCACAATAAAACTTGCTTGTTAGAAGGGAAATGACATATCAAAATAAAACTTGCTGCCTGCTGTTAGCTAACTTGCTAGTTAGAAGGGAAATGACATATCAAAATAAAATTTGCTGTTAGCTAACTTGCTTGTTAGAAGTGAAATGACATATCACAATAAAACTTGCTTGTTAGAAGGGAAATGACATATCAAAATAAAACTTGCTGTTAGCTAACTTGCTTGTTAGAAGGGAAATGACATATCAAAATAAAACTTGCTGTTAGCGAACTTGCTTGTTAGAAAGGAAATGACATATCACAATAAAACTTGCTGCCTGCTGTTGGCTAACTTGCATTTTAGAAGGGAAATGACATCACAATAAAACTTGCTGCCTGCCTGCTGTTAGCTAACTAGCTTGTTAGAAAGGAAATTATATATCACAATAAAACTTGCCGTTAGCTAACTGGCTTGTTAGAAGGGAAATGACATACCACAATAAAACTGGCTGCCTGCTGAGCTAACTTGCTTTTTAGAAGGGAAATGACATATCAAAATAAAACTTGCTGCCTGCCTGCTGTTAGCTAACTTGCTTGTTAGATGGGAAACTACATATCACAATAAAACTTGCTTGTTAGAAGGGAAATGACATATCAAAATAAAACTTGCTGCCTGCTGTTAGCTAACTTGCTAGTTAGAAGGGAAATGACATATCAAAATAAAATTTGCTGTTAGCTAACTTGCTTGTTAGAAGTGAAATGACATATCACAATAAAACTTGCTTGTTAGAAGGGAAATGACATATCAAAATAAAACTTGCTGTTAGCTAACTTGCTTGTTAGAAGGGAAATGACATATCAAAATAAAACTTGCTGTTAGCGAACTTGCTTGTTAGAAAGGAAATGACATATCACAATAAAACTTGCTGCCTGCTGTTGGCTAACTTGCATTTTAGAAGGGAAATGACATCACAATAAAACTTGCTGCCTGCCTGCTGTTAGCTAACTAGCTTGTTAGAAAGGAAATTATATATCACAATAAAACTTGCCGTTAGCTAACTGGCTTGTTAGAAGGGAAATGACATACCACAATAAAACTGGCTGCCTGCTGAGCTAACTTGCTTTTTAGAAGGGAAATGACATATCAAAATAAAACTTGCTGCCTGCCTGCTGTTAGCTAACTTGCTTGTTAGATGGGAAACTACATATCACAATAAAACTTGCTTGTTAGAAGGGAAATGAAATATCAAAATAAAACGTGCTGCCTGCTGTTAGCTAACGTGCTAGTTAAAAGGGAAATGACATATCACATTAAAACTTGCTGTTAGCTAACTTGCTTGTTAGAAGGGAAAGGACATATCACAATAAAACTTGCTTGTTAGAAGGAAAAGGATATATCACAATAAAACTTGCCGTTAGCTAACTTGCTTGTTAGAAGGGAAATAACATTTCACAATAAAACTTGCTGCCTGCCAGCTGTTAACTAACTTGCTTGTTTGGAGAGAAATGACATATCACAATAAAACTTGCTGTTAGCTAACTTGCTAGTTAGAAGGTAAATGACATATCAATCAATCAATCAATCAATCAATCTTTATTTATATAGCCCTAAATCACAAGTGTCTCAAAGGGCTGCACAAGCCACAACGACATCCTCGGTACAAAGCCCACATACGGGCAAGGAAAAACTCACCCCAGTGGGACGTCGATGTGAATGACTATGAGAAACCTTGGAGAGGACCGCATATGTGGGTAACCCCCCCCCTCTAGGGGAGACCGAAAGCAATGGATGTCGAGTGGGTCTGACATAATATTGTGAGAGTCCAGTCCATAGTGGATCCAACATAATAGTAGTAAGAGTCCAGTCCATAGTGGGGCCAGCAGGACACCATCCCGAGCGGAGACGGGTCAGCAGCGCAGAGATGTTCCCAGCCGATGCACAGGCGAGCGGTCCACCCCGGGTCCCGACTCTGGACAGCCAGCACTTCATCCATGGCCACCGGACCTGTGCCCCCCCCCCTCAAGGAAAAGGGGAGCAGAGGAGAAAAGAAAAGAAACGGCAGATCAACTGGTCTAACAGGGGGGCTATTTAAAGGCTAGAGTATACAAATGAGTTTTAAGATGGGACTTAAATGCTTCTACTGAGGTAGCATCTCTAATTGTTACCGGGAGGGCATTCCATAGTACTGGAGCCCGAATAGAAAACGCTCTATAGCCCGCAGACTTTTTTTGGGCTCTGGGAATCACTAATAAGCCGGAGTTCTTTGAACGTAGATTTCTTGCCGGGACATATGGTACAATGCAATCGACAAGATAGGACGGAGCTAGACCGTGTAGTATTTTATACGTAAGTAGTAAAACCTTAAAGTCACTTCTTAAGTGCACAGGAAGCCAGTGCAGGTGAGCCAGTATAGGCGTAATATGATCAAACTTTCTTGTTCTTGTCAAAAGTCTAGCAGCCGCATTTTGTACCAACTGTAATTTTTTAATGCTAGACATAGGGAGACCCGAAAATAATACGTTACAGTAGTCGAGACGAGACGTAACGAACGCATGAATAATGATCTCAGCGTCGCTAGTGGATAAAATAGAACGAATTTTAGCGATATTACGGAGATGAAAGAAGGCCGTTTTAGTAACACTCTTAATGTGTGATTCAAACGAGAGAGTTGGGTCGAAGATAATACCCAGATTCTTTACTGATTCGCCTTGTGTAATTGTTTGGTTGTCAAATGTTAAGGTGGTATTATTAAATAAATGTCGGTGTTTAGCAGGACCGATAATCAGCATTTCCGTTTTCTTGGCGTTGAGTTGCAAGAAGTTAGCGGACATCCATTGTTTAATTTCATTAAGACACGCCTCCAGCTGACTACAATCCGGCGTGTTGGTCAGCTTTAGGGGCATGTAGAGTTGGGTGTCATCAGCATAACAATGAAAGCTAACACCGTATTTGCATATGATGTCGCCTAGCGGCAGCATGTAAATACTAAAGAGTGCAGGGCCAAGAACCGAACCCTGAGGAACTCCGCACGTTACCTTAACATAGTCCGAGGTCACATTATTATGGGAGACGCATTGCATCCTGTCAGTAAGATAAGAGTTAAACCACGACAAAGCTAAGTCTGACATACCAATACGTGTTTTGATACGCTCTAATAAAATATTATGATCGACGGTATCGAAAGCAGCGCTAAGCTTTTATCACAATAAAACTTGCTGCCTGCTGTTAGCTAACTTGCTTGTTAGAAGGGAAAGGACATATCACAATAAAACTTGCTTGTTAGAAGGGAAAGGATATATCACAATAAAACTTGCCGTTAGCTAACTTGCTTGTTAGAAGGGAAATGACATTTCACAATAAAACTTGCTGCCTGCCAGCTGTTAACTAACTTGCTTGTTAGGAGAGAAATGACATATCACAATAAAACTTGCCGTTAGCTAACTTGCTTGTTAGAAGGGAAATGACATTTCACAATAAAACTTGCTGCCTGCCAGCTGTTAACTAACTTGCTTGTTAGAAGGGAAATGACATATCACAATAAAACTTGCCGTTAGCTAACTGGCTTGTTAGAAGGGAAATGACATACCACAATAAAACTTGCTGCCTGCTGTTAGCTAACTTCCTTGTTAGAAGGGAAATGACATATCACAATAAAACTTGCTTGTTAGAAGGGGAATGACATATCAAAATAAAACTTGCTGTTAGCTAACTTGCTTGTTAGAAGGGAAATGACATCCATCCATTTTCTACCGCTTGTCCCTTTTGGCATATCATAATAGGGGTGTAACGGTACACAAAAATGTCGGTTCGGTACGTACCTCGGTTTAGAGGTCACGGTTCGGTTCATTTTCTGTACAGTAAGAAAACAACAAAATATAAATTTTTTGGTTATTTATTTACCAAATTTGTAAACAATGGCTTTATCCTTTTAACATTGGGAACACTACAATAATTCTGCCCACGTTAATCAACATTAAACTGCCTCAATTTGTTGCTCAGATTAAATACAATGACAAAACTTTTCTTCTACATATAAAAAGTGCAACATTAAACAGTTTCAAGTCAACTCATCATGCTTAATTTATTACAGCATTTGGGAAGCCTGTAGTGGATTTTTATTATGTACATGTTATATTTGTATCTACCGGTACATGTGATAGCAGGGACCCTGCCATTCAAAACTAGGCTGCTGCATTACTAATGATTAATGTAACTATAGCTGAAAAAATGGTACAATAGCAATAGGAGAGACTATTCATCCCTGAACACCATGGAGTTCATGTAGGCTTAATGATGCAGTTACATTATTATATCAACTATCAGAGACAGAAACTTTTCATTTAACATAATGTCCTTTTTTGCTGCTTCAACACAGAAAAAGGTAAAGTGAAATAACAGACAGTCAGGGCTTTGCTGTCCGTAACACACACACTCTCACACCGCAAAATGAGCTAACGTTACGCTAAAAGCGAATTAGCCTTCACCTCAAGCCAGGACTGCCAGCGAGCTGAACTGCCTTTTATATTTCTAGAAGGTCAACGGGCTCATAGTGATGTTACTAGTAGTTGACTGGGAGGTGTTTATTATAATTTGATGAGAGTTCGCAGCCTGATGATTACCTGCTAAACGCTAAGCACTCTGAATACGCACTGCTGATTGGCTGATACCGCTCTGAATACGCACTGCTGATTGGCTGTTACCGTTCTGTTTGTAACCAATCAGATGGTTGTGTGGGTGGGACAATGCTGGGTGCTGTGTAGAGGACTGACAGAGACAGAGGCAGAAGGAAGCGGAGGCGGCTACTTAATATGTTCGTGTGGAAACTCATTCGGTACACCTCCGAACCGAACCGAAACCCCCGTACCGAAACGGTTCAATACAAATACACGTACCGTTACACTCCTATATCATAATAAAACTTTCTGCCTGCCAGCTGTTAACTAACGTGCTTGTTAGAAGGGAAATGACATATCACAATAAAACTTGTTGCCTGCCTGCTGTTAGCTAACTTGCTCGTTAGAAGGTAAAATGACATATCACAATAAAAGCTTACAATGGTCGTTTCTTGAGGTCAAATATTATACGCACCTGGTTTGACCTTGCCCAGTGTCACCTATTACCGTAACATTTGCACACACTAGGGTTGTACGGTATACCGATATTAGTATAGTACCGCGATACTAATTAACCATTTTCGGTACTATATCGCCTCTGAAACGTTTGTGGTGCCCTTTATTTAGAAAAGTATCGAAACAATTTTAGTAGCGGTACCAACATATTGGTATGGTTACAACACTAGCACAGACTAATAAATTAACACTGTTGGCAACAATGCCCCCACCTGGCTGTAAAGGCCACTTGAGACGATTCACAACATTAGGACACATCATGTTTGTGTTTGCTAGTAATAGGACTCCGTTTATTGTTCACAATGGAATGCTTGGAATTATATATTGTACAGAGGGTGACATCATCTTTAAATACAATTGTTGTACGTCTGGCCCGTTATGCCAATGCCTCCAAAAAGGAAAGTATGAAGTCACTTAAATGCAAAAATGGTGAAGCTGTATTTTCATTTGCACTTCAATTTTATTGACAGATCAGTAATGAAGCATATTTAGTATTTAGTTTATTTATTTCATAACATAATTGTATGTATTCTTTTTTTCCCTCTCAGTTATGAGTCCCTTCTCATGCAGTATATTTGGTAAGTATAATCATTTTATATAATTTGACAAAGTTGTAAATAAGTCCAACTCTTTAATTACCGATACTGATACCGATATCAACCGATACCGATATCAACCGATATATGCAGTCGTGGAATTAACACATTATTATGCCTAATTTGGACAACCAGGTATGGTGAAGATAAGGTACTTTTTAAAAAAATTAATAAAATAAGATAAATAAATTAAAAACATTTTCATGAATAAAAAAGAAAGTAAAACAATATAATAACAGTTACATAGAAACTAGTAATTAATGAAAATTAGTAAAATTAACAGTTAAAGGTAAGCACTATTAGTGAACCAGCAGCACGCACAATCATGTGTGCTTACGGACTGTATCCCTTGCAGACTGTATTGATATATATTGATATATAATGTAGGAACCAGAATATTAATAACAGAAAGAAACAACCCTTTTGTGTGAATGAGTGTAAATGGGGGAGGGAGGTTTTTTTGGGTTGGTGCACTAATTGTAAGTGTATCTTGTGTTTTTTATGTTGATTTAATAAAAAAACAAAAAAAACGATACCGATAATTTCTAGTTGTAAACTGTAAGTAGGTTAGATATTATTATCATTATACTTCCTCCCATCTCCAAAGACATGCACCTGGAGATATTTAATGATTATTGGCAACACTTAGTGGTCCCTAGTGTGTGAATGTGTGTGAATGTTGTCTGTCTATCTGTGTTGGCCTTGTGATGAGATGGTGACTTGTCCAGGATGTACCCTGCCTACCTCCCGAATGCAGCTGAGATAGGCTCCAGCACCCCCCGCGACCCGGAAAGGGACAAGTGGTAGAAAATGGATGGATGGATGGTATCTTTATTGATTTATTGGAGTGTATGTATTTGTATGCAGTGTGCAAAGCTACAGTTTTTATTTACACAAGTATTTTATTCAAGACAGAAGTTTTAAGTGTGCGCTTGATTAAGCTCAATGTTGGAGATTATTATTTATTTGCATGCAGTGTACAACGCTACATTTTTGTTTACAGAAGTATTGTATTCAAGAAGAAGTGTTGCCCCGGGCTTAACTGCAGATAGAAACAAAAGAAATAAACCCCTGACTGGAAGGATAGACAGAAAATCAACAATACTATTAAACCATGGACCTGTAACTACACGGTTAATGCTTTCCAGCCTGGCGAAGCTTAACAATGCTGTTGCTAACGACGCCATTGAATCTAACTTAGCTACGGACCTCGATAGAGCTATGATAAAAACATTAGCTCTCCACCTACGCCAACTCTCATCTGCTCATCAACACCGAAGCTCACCTGCGTTCCAGCGATCGACGGAGCGACGAAGGACTTCACCCGATCATCGATGCGGTCGGCGGCTAGCGTCAGATAGCGTGTCTGTTATCCAAGTCAATGTCCTCCTGGTTGTGTTGCTGTAGCCAGACGCTAATACACCGATCCCATCTACAGCTTTCTTCTTTGCAGTCTCCATTGTTCATTAAACAAATTGCAAAAGATTCACCAACACAGATGTCCAGAATACTGTGGAATTTTGCGATGAAAACTGAGCTTTTTGTATTGGATACAATGGCGTTCCAATACTTCCGTTTCAACCATCGACGTCACGCGCATACGTCATCATACCTAAACGTTTTCAACCGGAAGTTTCGCAGGAAATTTAAAATTGCACTTTATAAGTTAACCCGGCCGTATTGGCATGTGTTGCATGTGTTGCAATGTTAAGATTTCATCATTGATGTATAAACTATCAGACTGCGTGGTCGGTAGTAGTGGGTTTCAGTAGGCCTATAACTCCACATGTGTTCATTCATAGTTTTGATGTGACAATCTACAATGTAAATAGTCATGAAAATAAAGAAAACGCATTGAATGAGGAGAAGGTGTGTCCAAACTTTTGGCCTGTACTGTGTGTATGTATATCCATCCATCCATTTTCTACTTCTTGTCCCGTTCAGGGTTACGGGGGATGCTGGAGCCTCTCTCAGCTGCATTTGGGCGGTAGGCGGGGTACGCCCTGGACAAGTCGCCACCTCATCGTGAGGGCTATATATATATATATATATATATATATGTATATGTATGTATATGTATATATGTATATATACAGTATGTACAGTATATATATACAGTATATGTATGTATGCAAATAAAAGCTTAAGTTAATTACAGTCAAGCATTTATGTTGCATATGTATCTACATTCTTATATTCTTATGATTCCAGCAGGATAGGGGAACACTGCTTTTCACACCCTGAAGGTCAGCATGGGTATCAGAACAAAAGTGAGCTGCACGGTTTCCTATGTCTTACTTGACATTGTCATCACCACAGTCCTGTATGCACATGGATCACAGTTGAGCATATTTTGGAAGGAGGCCCAGAACTTTAGAATTCTGAAGTCTGCGATAGACATTTGGGGGACTGTGCTGCTTCGAGCTTCTCTTCTTCTGGGCGCCTCCATTGGACTGTTATGGAACAAAGAGGACGGCCCACACAGGGTGTCCAGACTCACCACTCTCATTCTCTTAGTCTGCCAGACCATTATAACGTACACTGTGGCCAAGCTGCTGATGCTGAGCGAACTTGAGCCTCTTTCTCATCAACCCTGGTCTTTGGGTCTGATGTCCTGGACTTGTGTCTCCTCACTGGGACTTTTGACTCTGTGGTGGTTCCTCGGAATGGAATCGAACTCGGAGAAAAGTAGCCGTATCAACAAATCTGAACGTTGTGAGGACACCGAGGAGCTACTTCAGGCAGCTGGTGAGGAGGAAGAGAAGCATGAGAGGAAGGAGAGTTGTGCAGTGAAGACATATACAGAGAAGAGGAGCACAGGAGCTACGCTGGGACGTCTGCTCAGCTACACGAAACAAGATGGTGCATTGTTAACTGTAGCCAGCTTCTTCCTTGTCATCTCTGCTGTATGTGAGTATCCTTAACTGCTTTCCAAGATGAAAGAAAACTGTTTTCTAATTTAGAGATGTGCATGTAAGTACATTCCTCTAATTGATCGGGGTCAAATCTACCATAGTTGACATAAAGGTGTTCTGTAGATCAACCTAGGCACATTATTGGACTAAATGTCATGGCAATCTAAGGGACAACCAAAAGTGCCACAACAAGTATGTACACAGGTTAATAATCTACCTTTTGCCATCTAGTGGATGGGCATTTAATAGAGATGTCCGATAATGGCTTTTTTGCCGATATCCGATATTGTCCAACTCATAATTACCGATACCGATATCAACCGATACCGATATATACAGTCGTGGAATTAACACATTATTATGCCTAATTTTGTTGTGATGCCCCGCTGGATGCATTAAACAATGTAACAAGGTTTTCCAAAATAAATCAACTCAAGTTATGGAAAAAAATGCCAACATGGCACTGCCATATTTATTATTGAAGTCTTGTGTTCATTCATAGTTTTGATGTGACAATCTACAATGTAAATAGTCGTGAAAATAAAGAAAACGCATTGAATGAGAAGAAGGTGTGTCCAAACTTTTGGCCTGTACTGTACATCTAATTAGATTTTTCACATTCTTTCTCTCAGCTACAATAAACCGACCATAAAAAATATGGAATATATTTGCAAGGGAATAAACTTGCTTCCAGGGATCAAGTATGCATTTTCCCAACTGTATTGTACTATCCCACTGTTTCTATTTCCGCCTGCAGGTGAAGCCTTCATACCTTACTACTATGGGAAGGCCATTGATAGTATCGTGGTTCACCACAGCATGGAATACTTTGCTCGACCTGCCATCACACTGACAGTCCTGGCCTTTGCCAGGTAAGTATCAGGTGCTCCTTCCAAAGCCGCAACCAATGGTCAGAGAGGTGCATTTAATTATTATATAAGCCTGTACACTTAAAAAAAAAAGGACTTTGCAAGCCCTGTTACTTCAACATCTCTCCCATACTTTATATTTAAATTATTATTAAATATATGTTGAATAAAAATGTGCGTTTTAAAGGGGCTGTTTGCAAGATTTACACAGATGGGTGCCAACTTTCCAATGTATTTTACTTATTATATCCCGCCCTATGACGGCTTCCTGTGCGTAGTGACGTACTTATGTATCTACGTAACACATGGACGCACATTAACTTTAAGTGTTAGCAATTGTTGCGTCTGACCAGTCTTCCCTCCCAGGGAATTAATGTTACTGGTCAATCCCAAGTTCTTTCAGATGACATATATGCAGAGTAAGAAGGACCATCAGGACAGAATAGGAGTATTATCATGTTTGACTGAAGCTTCATTAGACCAGCCCAGATCAATACATTCATACCGGCTTCTCGAATTGGTCTAACATTCAAAACGGAAGAGCCAACTTCTTGCACACAAAGAAAGCCCCCACCTGTCCAGAAAGGAACACAGCCTCATTGTTCTACTACAGATAAGACAAAAGAGAGTACTCCAACTCCTACAGTGCAGGCCTTCAAGGTAACACACATAGTTTACTTGCGGACATAAGATAAAAAATAGAAAGAGTACAAATGGAAAAACACTAGCTGATTTAAATATGACTATGAATAAAGACAGAACTCTTAAACATACAGGTAAAAGCCAGTAAATTAGAATATTTTGAAAAACTTGATTTATTTCAGTAATTGCATTCAAAAGGTGTAACTGGTACATTATATTTATTCATTGCACACAGACTGATGCATTCAAATGTTTATTTCATTTAATTTTGATGATTTGAAGTGGCAACAAATGAAAATCCAAAATTCCGTGTGTCACAAAATTAGAATATTACTTAAGGCTAATACAAAAAAGGGATTTTTAGAAATGTTGGCCAACTGAAAAGTATGAAAATGAAAAATATGAGCATGTACAATACTCAATACTTGGTTGGAGCTCCTTTTGCCTCAATTACTGCGTTAATGCGGCGTGGCATGGAGTCGATGAGTTTCTGGCACTGCTCAGGTGTTATGAGAGCCCAGGTTGCTCTGATAGTGGCCTTCAACTCTTCTGCGTTTTTGGGTCTGGCATTCTGCATCTTCCTTTTCACAATACCCCACAGATTTTCTATGGGGCTAAGGTCAGGGGAGTTGGCGGGCCAATTTAGAACAGAAATACCATGGTCCGTAAACCAGGCACGGGTAGATTTTGCGCTGTGTGCAGGCGCCAAGTCCTGTTGGAACTTGAAATCTCCATCTCCATAGAGCAGGTCAGCAGCAGGAAGCATGAAGTGCTCTAAAACTTGCTGGTAGATGGCTGCGTTGACCCTGGATCTCAGGAAACAGAGTGGACCGACACCAGCAGATGACATGGCACCCCAAACCATCACTGATGGTGGAAACTTTACACTAGACTTCAGGCAACGTGGATCCTGTGCCTCTCCTGTCTTCCTCCAGACTCTGGGACCTCGATTTCCAAAGGAAATGCAAAATTTGCTTTCGTCAGAAAACATGACTTTGGACCACTCAGCAGCAGTCCAGCTGGTGTCGGTCCACTCTGTTTCCTGAGATCCAGGGTCAACGCAGCCGTCTACCAGCAAGTTTTAGAGCACTTCATGCTTCCTGCTGCTGACCTGCTCTATGGAGATGGAGATTTCAAGTTCCAACAGGACTTGGCGCCTGCACACAGCGCAAAATCTACCCGTGCCTGGTTTACGGACCATGGTATTTCTGTTCTAAATTGGCCCGCCAACTCCCCTGACCTTAGCCCCATAGAAAATCTGTGGGGTATTGTGAAAAGGAAGATGCAGAATGCCAGACCCAAAAACGCAGAAGAGTTGAAGGCCACTATCAGAGCAACCTGGGCTCTCATAACACCTGAGCAGTGCCAGAAACTCATCGACTCCATGCCACGCCGCATTAACGCAGTAATTGAGGCAAAAGGAGCTCCAACCAAGTATTGAGTATTGTACATGCTCATATTTTTCATTTTCATACTTTTCAGTTGGCCAACATTTCTAAAAATCCCTTTTTTGTATTAGCCTTAAGTAATATTCTAATTTTGTGACACACGGAATTTTGGATTTTCATTTGTTGCCACTTCAAATCATCAAAATTAAATGAAATAAACATTTGCATGCATCAGTCTGTGTGCAATGAATAAATATAATGTACAAGTTACACCTTTTGAATGCAATTACTGAAATAAATCAAGTTTTTCAAAATATTCTAATTTACTGGCTTTTACCTGTATATGCATTCTCCACACTTTTAATAGCAATTCAGATAGCTAGCTTGTGCTGTAATTGAATGTACATTCTATCCAAACCACAACATGACTGTAAATTATCCTTTGCTCCTCTTTGACTGCTTTTGTATGCTCCCTGCGCGTACGTGTTGACGAGACCGGGTAAGTGACCGCGGTAAACATCAATCATTTTATTTGGGCGGGTAAAAAAAATGTATTACATAAACTTTGTAATTGTGGAAAAAATGGACATTTGTCACTCAAATGTGTTCTGTTAAACCATTAATAGTAACATACCGTATTTTTCGGATTATAAAATTTCATAGTTTGGCCGGGGTTGCGATTTATACTCTGGAGCGACTTATGTGTGAAATTATGAACACATTACCGTAAAATATCAAATAATATTATTTATTTCATTCACGTAAGACAGTGGTCTCCAACCACCGGGCCATGGCCCGGTACCGGTCCGTGGATCGATTGGTACCAGGCCGCACAAGAAATAAAATAAAAAAAATTAAAAAATTAAAAATGTTTTTTTTTTGTTTTTTTTATTAAATCAACATAAAAAACACAAGATACACTTACAATTAGTGCACCAACCCAAAAAACCTCCCTCCCGCATTTACACTCATTCACACAAAAGGGTTGTTTCTTTCTGTTATTAATATTTCTGGTTCCTACATTATATATCAATATATATCAATGCAGTCTGCAGGGATACAGTCCGTAAGCACATCTGATTGTATTCTTTTATGACAAAAAAAAAAAAAAAACGCATGGATGGACTATGTGATTAACTTTTTGATCATGTAAAGAGCATAAAAATAGCAAAACATTTTAAACCTGAGAAGAAATTAGATTTTAGTTGTGGGATCAAGGCCTTGTACAAACATTGAACGCTAATCAGGTCAACGATGACAAAAATTGATTGTCTCCGGAAAATATACTGTATGTAGATACCCTCTCAGCTGCTTGCATGAAAGTTTGCGATGTGTTCCTCTTCAAAATGCTGACAAACTGACAACAGATCAAATGCCCGACTAATCAACTGTCCCTCCATTCAGTTCAATTGCAGTCGGAGTGCGTGGAGGAGTGTTCACGCTGACATTTGCACGATTAAATCTTCGGCTCCGGAACCACCTGTTTAGAACGTTAATGAGGCAGGAACTTGCCTTTTTTGATGAGAACCATACAGGTAAGATAACATTATATCACTTCATAAAACTACTGGCACATTGTATTATTTTGCTTTTCATACAATATTATTGATCTCTTTCTTATTAAGAAGTATGTTACATTTTAAGTGCGATGTTTTTTGGGGGGGCCCAGAAAAGATTAAATTTATTTGAGATAGGCTCCAGCTCCCCCGCCACCTCGAGAGGGACAAGCGGTAGAGAATGGATGGATGAATGAGTAAAATTTAATGTAAAACATTGATTTGAGATACAAGTGTTTTGAGTTAGGAGATATGTCACAAACCAATGAAACTCCTATCTCAAGACACCACTGTACAAACATATTAAGCTTTTCCTGCATTTTGCTAACTTTTTGTCTCTCCTAACTATTAAAATTACAGAATTAAAATTAAATTAGACCTCGTAAATAGAGATGCTGCTATCGATCGGCCACCAATCAGTGTCGTGAAAACGTACGTGATCGAGCAATGTTGATTAAGGCCTTCCAATGCCGATCACAAAAGACGATCCCCTTTGGCTGATACTTTATTTATTTTGTTTCCCCGGGTGACTGGCGGCTATAGCAACTAACTGTACATAAGTTAATAATGATCACTG
Source organism: Nerophis lumbriciformis (assembly GCF_033978685.3). Classification (NCBI taxonomy): domain Eukaryota; kingdom Metazoa; phylum Chordata; class Actinopteri; order Syngnathiformes; family Syngnathidae; genus Nerophis; species Nerophis lumbriciformis. The sequence goes on from NC_084559.2 coordinate 18,967,239, forward strand.
CTTCTTCATTTCTTAGACGTAGCATTATCACTGGAGGACCGGGCCAAACATGTTACACAACGAGTTAGAGCAAGCAGGAGCAGACAAGAAAGTATACTTATTGCTAAACTACCCTGAAACAACACCAATAAATAAGTGGCTTGTAAACATTAAGGAATCTAGTTAGAAACACGTTACAGCAGAAAGTAAGCAGCTATCAACAAGTAGATTACTACAAGTCTAAAGAGAGGATAATACAACTGTGCTCTGTTGCTGTATAGCGACCACAGTATAAGATCGAGTTTTTGTCATTTTTGATAATGTTTACTAACTCAGAATAATTATCTTGACTTTCAGGACAAAAATCAAATGATTTAAAAGAGTAGTAGAAATACGTTTTTGCTTTAGTTTAGTTATGGTGGACTATTGACTTTATTTTGCTGAAATAAATACATGTAATAAAAGAGAATAAGGAACTCGTTTAAATGTTGTGTTGATGCTACACAGTCAATAGCAGTCACCATAAATATATATAAAATATTTACAGGTATTTTTTGGTAGCGGACGACCTCACTCATCGATAATCAGTTGGCATGTGCCGATTGATCGGCCACCAATCAGTGTCGGCGGATATTGTGAAAAAAGTACATGATCGCCATTGCACGTAACCCTGATAGGAACAGACCTACATTACTCTTAATTAAAACAAAAAAATAGCCCATAGATGGCTCTATCTCATAAAATGCCTAAGATGGTGCAGTTGTAAGCCGAGATACCGCTGTAAATACAAATGTACTTTGTTGCTGCTTTAAAAAAAAAAAATCCAAAGGGGCCTTAACACTTGTAAATATTGCGAAACAGTTGCTAAGTTAGCAACACTGATCGCTCCTGCTGCATCTTCCTATTTTCTAGCAGCAGGTGCATATGATGTGTGGTACGACACGGAACTACATTGCCATCTAAATGGAGTTTTAAGGTCAAGCTACATCCACAGAGAGTCCTATTATAACGTGTTTAATAGCAAGGGCCAACAGGTGTTGCTGAATGTGTTTGTGATGGGCCGCCACTAATAAAAGCCAGGTTTCCCGCAGCGCTTTGTTGTTAAGGCGGCCGCCTTAACAACAAAGAGCCACCGCCTAAACTAAAGTCTTAAAAAAAATATATATATATATATATCATCATAGGCATCCGTCCGTCAGTAGTGACGATGGGTTGCGCCTGGGGGAGTTCATTCTCAATGATTCCTCCCACCGTCGAAGCTGGCGCCAATCGGGTGGAACTTAAGACTGCCAGCTTCCGTGTTGTTTCCTCCCTTTAGGGGGGAGGCTGGAGTGACCTCTCCGTGGCGCAAGCCTGGGCAGAAAGTATGGAGATCTTGGGTTGCCCAGACATCAAGATCCCCCTCTCGGCCGTGACGATGTGGCCCAGAGGAAAGCAAGGCAATACATCTGGCATCGGCTTGACTGCAGGAGCTGCCGGCAGGGGGTCAGCAATGACACCCAGCCGCCTCAGGGGCTCCACTCCTGAATTTCTGTCTGGGTTTACTCCCATAGCCTTTCCTTCTCCCAAAGGTACCACAAGGCAGCGGGTGGGGGGGGCAGGGGGAATGACGACTATTTGACCCATAGATGGGGCAGTGGTTGGCGGATGCCAGGGCGTGTCCACACACCGGTGGGCCTGCACACCTCGCCTCTGGGGCCCACTGCTGCTCCGAGATCCCCTACAGTTTAGCCTGAGACCGCAAGGTCCCAGTTACCGTGTGTGGCCGCCAGGAGGCACTGTAGGGGTCTTGGTGGTGGAGAGGCTGTGTACCAGCAGGAGGAGGCTTACGCACTCGGCTCCTCTTTTCACCCACCCAGGGGCTAGCTGGCGGCGATAGCTGTAAGCAGAGAGTAGCAAGCAGGGGCAGCATGCAGCATGCACTAACTACAAGCACTTCTGCCACATATCTAACGCACTGACGCATCACACGCACCCTGTGCGCGAGCACTCACACACATATATGTGTGTGAGTACATATATATATATATATATATATATATATATATATATATATATATATATTATATATATATTTTTTTAACTGCTCACAGTCCTTGAGGTGAAGGCTAATTAGCTTTTAGCGTAATGTTAGCTCATTTTGCGGTGTGTGCATGCCTGCTTGTGTGTTACGGACAGCAAAGCCCTGTCTGTCTGAGAGAAAGACAAGCATTATTGACCAACAGATAACAACAAAGTTATTTCACTTTACCTTTTTCTGTGTTGAAGCAGCAAAAAAAGGACATTATGTTAAATTAAGAGTTTCTGTCTCTGATAGTTGATACAATAATGTGACCTCTCCTATTGCTATTGTACTATTTTTTCAGCTATAGTTACATTAATCATTCGTAATGTAGCAGCCTAGTTTTGAATGGCAGGGTCCCTGCTATCACATGTTGATAAAAATATAACATTTACATAATAAAAATCAACTACAGGCTTCCCAAATGTTGTAATAAATTAAGCATGAGTTGAGCATATGTCAGCATGGGGCCCCACTTTTAACTCTTATTGCAAACGCTTATTTACAGTAAGTCATTAATTTGACTTAGTCATTTTGTCTTAGTAAGTCAATATTTAGTAAGTCAAAATAATGACATACTTGGTATCGCAGGTAACTAGGACTGTTTTGTGTTTTGTTTTTACTTTACGGAAAAAATATCGAGATATATATAGTATATTGCCATCCAGCATACGGAGCGGAAAACACAACCAAAAATTGTAGGCTTCTTCACGCAACGAAGCCTTCCCCCTGGAGAGACACCACCTTAACTAACAAATATTCTGGGGGAAACACTAAAAAGAATGTATGGGTGACACTTCCAGGTTGCAACAAATCACACTTAATGGTGGAATGTATCTTATCACCATACAGGTGACATCACTTCACGCCTGTCAGCTGACACCACCCAAGTGAGTGACCTCATCTCCCAGAACGTCAATGTGTTCTTGAGGAGCAGCATCAAGGCTGTTGGCTTTCTCATTTTTATGTTTGGGATGTCCTGGAAGCTAACATTGGTCAACTTGATGGGACTTCCTTTTGTTGCCCTCTTTTCTGAGTATTACGGAAACTACTACAAGGTAAAGTTGTTGATCGTTGAGTATGCAGATTGATGTAAACCACTATGAATGATTTAAACATTTTTATTTTAGAAACTGACTAAAGAGGTGCAAACAAACCTTGCAAAGGCTAACAAAGTTGCAGAAGAAACCATTTCAGCCATAAAGACAGTACGGAGCTTTGCCAATGAGTGTGAGGAGGCTGACTCCTACTACGCCAAGCTCAAAGTCATGTACCAGATCAACAAGAAACAAGCCATGGCCTATGCTTGCTACATGTGGTCCACATGTGTAGGTGTCAACGGAGGCCTCACTTGTATTGTTTAAATACATTTTGTTGGTATTAGTCACGCAGCACATTTTACTCAAGTTCTATTTTCTAGATCTCAGAGCTCGCTCTAGAGGTTACCATCCTCACCTACGGTGGCCACCTGGTGGTTTCTGGCCAGATGGGAAGTAGCGAGTTGTTATCCTTTTTCATATACATGCTTGAAATGGGAGAATGTTTGTCGGTATGTAATCTCATCGTGTATTTTCTTGATTGATTGATATATTTTTATTTCATTATACTTGCAGTGAAAAAAATCACAAGGTTGCTAAAATGATGTGGAATCTCCCTTGCAGAGCATTGCATCAGTTTACTCGGGCCTCATGCAGGGAGTTGGAGCTGCTGAAAAAGTTTTTGAGTACTTGGACAGGAAACCCAAGCACCCGGCAGAGGGTACAGAGACTTTAAACTCATGCAGTGGTTTGGTGGAATTTCAAGACATTACATTTGCCTATCCTACACGGCCAGAGATTGATATCCTTAAGGTTGGTTTACAACTAAATGCAGTGGAATATGCTTAAATTGGTCTGTCAATCAACTCGTCAATTCCCGGTCCACCTTCTTCTAACTATTAATAAAAAATTCACTCTGTTCATGTCGACAGTAGTCCGTACGTGTCCATGCATTAGATTAGTCCGATTTCTGAAATAGTTTGTCTCAAATTAAGCATTCTACAACCCCTGGGAACACCTTAATCCGATTGAGTTCGGTTTTAGAAAAATCGTATTTACACACCTGGATTATGCGATTCGAAACCAGATCTCTCGAGGGGGTGTGTGCGTCCCATGTTGGGTTGGTTACTGAAAACCAGTAACTAGTTACAGTTACTAGTTACTTTATTTCAAAAGTAACTCAGTTACTAACTCAGTTACTTACACCAAAAAGTAATGTGTTACTGCGAAAAGTAACTATTTAGTTACTTGTATACTATATATATATATATTTTTTTTTAAGGACCCCTTTAATGCCCTTTTAGCCTTCATTTCAGTACTGTTATTGCACTAGAGAATAATACAATCTGTTGATCAACTTTACATGTATTTGCATCACTGAACTCTGCTAAGCAATGTGGTTTACATACAACACACAAAGATATTATTCAAAGGGCCAATTTGTTTCAGGCCAGAACAAATTGACAAAACTATTTTAAATAGCTGCAACATTACATACATAAGTAACAAACAGCATAATAACAACATAGCTGTAAACTAAGGAAGGCACACACTACATACACAAAGCCTAACCAGGCGTTTTTTTCTCTCAAGGAATTCTGAAATGAAATCATGTCTGAAGCCCAGAACACTCTACACATTTCCCCAGTTTTAGTTTAGAGATAAGGAAAGATTGGCCTGGCCCATTAGGATCCCTCTTTATGTTTGTGAACTTTATAGTCTATACGTTTAGAGTGATGTGATAATCAAACACTCTAGAAGTCTATAATGAAAGAGCAACAGTATATAAGAGAATTGACAGAGTGTGTGTACCTTCAGTGCGCAGTGCCTCGTTAAAATCCAGCCGCTGTTGCTTAGGAGGTGAAGTGTGTCTTTCTTTACTAGCTTCGTTGAAGCATGTTGCTTTTGTAGCTGTTTCAGCAGATTTGAATTGCTAGGATAGGATCTTTGATCCAAGACACAACTTACATTTAACTAAAATGTTCTTTTCTTTGTGGTCGACAAAAGAAAAGTAGTGAGAATATCTCCATGTTAAGAAACTCGGCTTCGGGCTTCACCATGATGTCTTGTTAGTAAACACAGACACGTCCCCTCCCACACACACACACACATACACACACAAAGAGCGCGCCTCTTCCTTGTCGCCTCTTCCGCAGCGCTCCAATAAAACACACTCAGATCTTCTCAGTTTCTAGCCGATACCACATAAAAAATAACGTAAAATAACGCAGTAACGCATCATGTAGTAACGGTAACTGAGTTACTGAATATAAAAAATAACGCGTTAGATTACTATTTACCGCCGAAAGTAACGGCGTTAGTCCCAACACTGTGTGCGTCAGAGAAGACCCTTTGTATCACGCATGTGCCAGTCTCAACGCGCAGGATATATTCCGGAAGCAGATACCATTCAATAAAAACGTTGGCAACAATTGTAATAAAGAGGAGACTATTTATTTGCTTCACAAATTAAAAAGAACAGACCGTTTTCAAGTGCATCGACGGTAGAAAAAAAAAAAAGAGATTTGTTGAACAAGGTAGTTAAGGAAATGGAGAATGCGGTCTTAATTTTGGACTCCTGAACAATATACAAATGAGTGGGAAGAGAATTACAAGGCAAATAATAAAGTGTACACAAACCTCTTTACGCTGCATTTGTGCACTCCAAACTGATCAACAAAAACTCAACTGCTAAGATAGTCTACAACAATAGCAACCTTCATCTGGAACAGTATCGGCCAAGGCATGAACAGTCTGTCTTTTGAATGGACTCCGAAACAATCAACAGTTTTGTTTCCATCATTCTCTTTCTTTGCATTGGAGCTACGTCCGGTAGATCATCACCTACATCAGATACATTCTTGGTAGCCATACTTGCCAACCCTCCCGATTTTCCCGGGAGACTCCCGAATTTCAGTGCCCCTCCCGAAAATCTCCCGAGGCAACCATTCTCCCGAATTTCTCCCGACTTGCACCCGGACAGCAATATTGGGGGCGTACCTTAAAGGCACTGCCTTTAGCGTCCTCTACAACCTGTCGTCACGTCTGCTTTTTCTCCATTCAAACAGCGTGCCGGCCAAGTCACATGACATGCGGCTTTTACACACACATAAGTGAATGCAACGCATACTTGATCAACAGCCATACAGGTCACACCGAGGGTGGCCGTATAAACAACTTTAACACTTACAAATATGCGCCACACTGTGAACCCACACCAAACAAGAATGACAAACACATTTCGGTAGAACATCCGCACCGTAACACAACATAAACACAACAGAACAAATATCCAGAACCCCTTGCAGCACTAACTCTTCCGGGATGCTACAATATACACCCCCCCGCTACAACCAAACCCCCCTCGCCCCCCATTTCCCGAATTCGGAGGTCTCAAAGTTGGCAAGTATGTTGGTAGCGTCAATATAAGACTTATCCACGGCACTATTGTTATGTGACATCATATATTTGCTTAACTGGCTATGACTCATGTACTTGTTATGGATTCTGTGGGAGACAAAAAACAAAAATTAACTTCAAAACAAATGTTCAGAAATACTTAATGAACTTTATTCTATTGTTTCTCTTTGTGATTTTTGTAATTGCAAAGACAAGTGTAGCCACCTCTGACAGCAGTAGCTATTTGTTGAGAAGAGTGATGCGTGCTTTTAGTTAGAAGCTCAAAATGTTTCCGATAAGACTAGAAAAAGTTGCTGGCTTTGTTGCTGGTTGCTTTTGAAAAAGACAATCTGGTAGGGTCTGGATACGCAAAGTCGCAATGATCCCTGAATGCTTCGTCTTCTTATTGTCCAGGTGTGTATGAGGTGTGTTAGGAAGCAGAGTTATGATGCCACCGACTATACGGAGTTTTAATGACGAGCTACATTTACATGCAGTCTTTTTATAACGTGTTTGCGAGCCAGGGCGAAGAGTTAGTGCCGACTCTATTCCTGGCAGACCGCCACAAACAAAGGACTACCGTATTTTTCGGACTATAAGTCGCAGGTTTTTTTTCATAGTTTGACTTATACTCAGGAGCGACTTATGTGTGAAATTATTAACACATTACCGTAAAATATCAAATTATTTTATTTAGCTCATTCATGTAAGAGACTAGACGTATAAGATTTCATGGGATTTAGCGATTAGGAGTGACATATTGTTTGGTAAACGTATAGCATGTTCTATATGTTATAGTTATTTGAATGACTCTTACCATAATATGTTACGTTAACATACCAGGCACGTTCTCAGTTGGTTATTTATGCCTCATATAACGTACACTTATTCAGCCTGTTGTTCACTATTCTTTATTTATTTTAAATTGCCTTTCAAATGTCTATTCTTGGTGTTGGGTTTTATCAAATACATTTCCCCCAAAAATGCGATTTATACTCCAGTGCGACTTATGTATGTTTTTTTCCTTCTTTATTATGCATTTTCGGCCGTTGCAACTTATACTCCGGAGCGACTTATACTCCGAAAAATACGGTATATGGGAAACAATGCAGTATTGTCAACCTAATCATTATAACTAAGCAGCATGAAATAACAACAGCAACATAACTTCTGTCTCAATACACAGCATTAACATTTGCACAGTTGTACACAGTGACTTCCTGTGAAGTAAGCTTCAAAATAAAAGCATGGCAATATTAACCTGGATTCTACCATATCAACAGTCCAAATTTCATTTTTACGAAGAAACATTTGCGCTTAAAGGAAATATTTATTGTCATTGTGGTCGAGTCATACAACAGAAACAATGCAGCAGATCAGTTAGAAAAGAGTGTAAGATTTAGGAAGGCTTTGATTGATTGATTGATTGATTGATTGAAACTATTAGTAGATTGCACAGTTCAGTACATATTCCGTACAATTGACCACTAAATGGTAACACCCGAATAAGTTTTTTCAACTTGTTTAAGTCAGGGTCCACGTTAATCAATTCATGGTAAAAGAATGTAGTTAAAAATATACACAAAACAATGTCCGCAGACTGCAGGGTTAAACAATACTTAATCAATCGTAGCTCTCTGGCAAAAGTCACAAGTAAATGTGCAAACAATGGCTGGTTTTGTATTTTTGGTCATGTCGACAATTGCTTAATCTGGAAGTGAGTCAGCCAGTCCAATGGGTGTAGACATAAACAGGTTCCAGTGCACAGTGATTACAGTGTGAAACCTTTAACAACTAACACAATGAAACTATGTTCTTGAAATCATCTTTATTCTAATGATTAACAAATATTCTGCTAAGATTTCAGTAATTGTCTGTGTGATGCAGGGAGTGTCATTCACCTTAAGGCCGGGGAAGGTGACCGCGCTGGTGGGACCATCAGGCAGCGGGAAGAGCTCTTGTGTGAACCTACTGGAAAACTTCTACCTTCCGCAGCAAGGTCAAGTGTTGTTGGATGGAAAACCTGTTCACACCTTGAAGCATGAAGACCTTCATTCTCTGGTCAGTCCATGTCAGCATGAGGTCTGACTTTCTGTCTGGGGTGGCTTTAGCAAATGTACTTTAGATTTATAAACCGTGTCACCGTTATTAATATATCTGGTGGCTTACCCAGGGATCAATACCGGGACCAAAATTGTTCAATCCAAATGTAAACGGCAATTGTAAATTTACAAAGGACTTAAAGTTAGTATTATTCGCAGATGTTCAGAATGGAACACACAGAAGATAATACAAATAATAACAGAAGAAATGATCAAATTAAAGAGGTGGTTTGACAAAAACAGACTATTCTTGAATTCAGTAAAACTAAAATAATGCTATTCGGTAACAGCAGAAGTGAAAGTCAAACACAACTACAAGACAGGCTAAAACAAAACACATTTCTAGATGTAATAATATATCAAATGAATTGGAACTCTCAAAGGAGGTGGCAAGATAAACTTCAATAACAAACAAAAACAAATACCGGTATGTTGTGGACCAAAAATCACTCTATATTCTCTACTGCTCACTACTGTTACAATATCTGAGTTATTGTGTATAAATAACTACAGAAATACACTTCATTCATTAACTTTGTTACCCATGAGGTCAGTTAGGATAATACATAATGTTGGATATAGAGAGCATCCAAACTCTTTATTTATTGAATCAAAAATATTGGAATTAAACAATTTGTTGAATTTGCAAACCGCTAAAATTATGTACAAAGCAAACTATAATCTGCTACCCAAGAATGTTAAACTATTCTTCTCAACAAAAGAGGAGAAATATATATATATAACTAGGGGGAAGAAAATTACTAAAAACTTCTGAATGCACGCACAAAACCTAAAACCGTTTATCAGTATGTAGAATTAAATTACGGAATGGATTAAGCAGTAAAATAATTTAATTTAAGAATATTATCCAGTTAATTCATACTTGTCAACCATCCCGGATTTTCCGGGAGACTCCCGAAATTCAGCGCCTCTCCCGAAAACCTCCCAGGACAAATTTTCTCCCGAAAATCTCCCGAAATTCAGGCGGAGCTGGAAGCCACGCCCCCTCCAGCTCCATGCGGACCTGAGCGACGTGTCAACAGCCTGTATTCACGTCCGCTTTCCCACAATATAAACAGCGTGCCTGCCCAAACACGTTATAACTGTAGAATAATCGAGGGCGAGTTCTTGGTTTCTTATGTGGGTTTATTGTTAGGCAGTTTCATTAACGTCCTCCCAGCGCGGTAACAACACACAACAACAGCAGTCGTGTTTTATTCTACCGTAAAGCAGTTTGTCTGCCGTAAACAGCAATGTTGTTGTAATATATTGAGTTGGAGGCAATAACCAGGCGAGGTGATGAAGTACGTCTCTTTACTGTAGACTTCAGAACAGACTCACACACTTGACGTCAGGTGCGCAACACCACGTAAATCGTTGGCCAACCAAAAAGTAACCCCAGTACGCTATAGCCAACATTCACCAGGAGATGGCAACAGACAAACATAGATCACTCTATTACATTCCTCCCCTTTTAGAAATGTAGAAGTTACTCAAAATAAATAAACAACCCAACCAAAAAATGCAGCAGCTCAATTAAAAAACTGTACTTAAGCCACATTCTTTTTTCTTTTCTTTTTTAGTACTGAACTCTTAACCCTCATTTGTAAACAATAACATGCTTATTATACAAACAGTATTTGTACACCTTTAACACAGATTTTTATACTGTCTTCAGAGATTCAGTTTTTTTGGTGGTACTCGAAACCTTTCTGGGTACCTGCGAAAGGGTGTTCAGCATGGTTCGAAAAATAGTGACAGAGAATAGAACAAGGATGGACAATTCAACCCTTAACTCAACAATGAGTAGATGAGTGTTATGTGTGTGTATATGTGTAAATAAATGAACACTGAAATTCAAGTATTTATTTTATTTATATATATATATATATATATATATATATATATATATATATATATATATATATATATATATATATATATATATATATATATATATATATATATATATATATAGCTAGAATTCACTGAAAGTCAAGTATTTCTTATATATATATATACATATATATATATATATGAAATACTTGACTTGGTGAATTCTAGCTGTAAATATACTCCTCCCCTCTTAGCCACGCCCCCGCTCCCGACCACGCCCCCCCACCCCCCGAAATCGGAGGTCTCAAGGTTGGCAAGTATGAGTTAATTAAACTGTTAAAACTCGAAAGTGTTTACAAAGTACAAGGGAAAAGAATGTTGTCATCATCTTTATAAGTATCATTATCTAAAAATGTGAGGCTTAGTCATCTCATGATGTAAATCACAACTTAACTATTTACTTATGAAAACGTTATTTAATGTGTATATTTCTTTAGTAATTTATTTGCTTGTTTATCAATTTGTTTGTGTTACAGATTGAGTACAGGAAGTCAAAAAACAAATGTGTTAGAAATGGCTATGAAACGGAAATTGAAACAGTAGAATTAAATATGATGTGTTTCTTCCTACTCCTCTTCAAACATGCTGTCATGAAAAACTATCATATTGTAACTGTATGCATGTTTGAAATGAACGAATACCATAACCATTAATCGTTCATTGTACTTGTGCTTTCTATTTTAAACAATACATTTTTGAAATAAGATTAATCATACTTTTGCATTTGGATTAATTGTGATAATTGCAGTAAATTACTTGCATGCAAAATTTGAATTCAAATGAAAAAATACCAACATTTTGACACAAATGCAATTTTTCTGCCAGAATGTCATATGGAAACCTTTTTTAAATGTTTTATTTTACTGCACATTATTTAATGGTTTATAACTTACGGACAGTTTTATCCAAAGTATAGTTGTGGTATATTTTGAAGCAAAACTTGCCACTCAGCACACCTCAATCAGTTTTTTCACTGTCATGCAGTGGCCTTGTCACTGACCGTAAATCAACCTGCTTAGGTAATTACCACGGGTAAGATAAAGGAGCATGTGTGGTCCAAATAAATAGTCAGATTGATCTACATTTATACTTTACATGATTAATACAATAGTGTTTTTTGATGAGTTAACGCCTTAACTTTGACAGCCCTAATTGTAATGTATTGGCATTTTGAAGACTTCATGTGTTGTTTGCAGGTGGCTCTTGTGGGCCAAGAGCCGGTTCTTTTTGATCGGTCAGTTGAGGAGAACATCACTTACGGTCTGACTGACGTCTCCACAGAGGACTTTACCGAGGCAGTCAGAAAGTCCAACGTTCATGATTTCATCACTGCCCTGCCCCAAGGCTATCAGACAAGTGGGTATTACATATCTTAATCTCTCCGTTCTATACTAGTAAGCACATGATCCATTCTTAGATGCATCACGATCGTGGACGATTCTGAATTGATAGACAAATGTCCAAATATTGATTATTTAAAGGGGACCTTTGATGATTTTCCTCTTTTCTGATGTATCAATGTTACAATGTTGGATACTCCTGTTCAACAAAACCAAAGCGTCCAATGATATCGTTCATGCATTTGGGCATGAGCTTGCACGCAGGGTTTGAATGCCTCTGAATGCTGTGTTTTTGAGTCTTTATTTATTTATTTTTACAGTGGGCCATTGGTGTACATTTTTGGTCATTCTCGGTTAAAAATATAGACACTTTAAAAAAATATGCACGTTCTGTTAAACTACTAATGGTAACAAAAACTCTTATGTCCTTGTTTAGTTTTTTGGTTTAGAAATGTAACTTTGAGCAAGTTACAATTATTGACACGTAGTACACTGCAAAAAGTCAGTGTTCAAAAACAAGAATAAAAAATACAAAAATTAGGGGTATTTTTTTTTAACTAAGCACAATTATCTGCCAATAGAACAAGAAAATTTGGCTTGTCAAGACTGTCCAAAACAAGTAAAATTAGCTAACCTCGATGAACCCAAAAATACCTTAAAATAAGTATACACTTACTAATAAGTGCACTTTTCTTGGTATAAAAAAAAAGGAGAGAGATTTTTGCTCAATATGTTGAAAAATATTCTTAAATTAAGTAAATGCTAGTGCCATTATCTTGACATAATGATATGCATCACATGTTAAATGTTTAAATATTAACTGTCAGTTGACTCTACTGTGCCAATTGTACTACTATATGAGTATGTATTTTCCAATTGTTTCATTGAAAATAAAAGAGCAAAGTCAATTTGGCTGTCATCTGTTTTAATTATGAGACACTATTGTGTCAAAGTCATGATTTTTTTTTTTTTACATGCTTTGAAATAAGAAATTATTACTTTAAAAAAGTAGTTTTATACTTGTGAGTGTTGATGACACAGCTTTGCAACAGTTGATATTCTAGTTTCGAGCATGTTTTACTCAATATAGGTCATCAAATCTCAGCAACAAGCTGTAATATCTTACTGAGATCATTTAAGACCAAAACCCTTAAAACAAGTAAAACACTCTAACATAAAATCTGCTTAGTGAGAAGAATTATCTTAGCAGACAGAAAATAAGCAAATATCACCCTTATTTGAGATATTTAATCTTACTTAGATTTCAGTTTTTGCAGTGTATCACATGAGACTTTACCGCAAACGTATTCCTAGCCCCTTCCTGCTCCATCACTGGTACGAATATAAGGTCAAATTTCCCCCAAATTTTGCATTTCCTCCTGTGGCATGCTGTCTTAGTGCAGTTCTTGTAAGGCCAACACACCAGGGTTAGATCCCAGGTTGGGGTTGTCTCTGGATTTTTTATTTTAATTTTTGTAGGTTTAACTTAACTATCATGAATAAAAAGTGTGAACATTTTTTGTAATGGGGGCACCTTCGAATAAAATTCTGCTCATGTCACAATACGTTATCACACACATCAGTAGCCAAAGGCGGAGTGTTATATTATTAATGACATATATTTATAATATACTATATAATAAATAACATTTCTAATATACAATTTCTAATATACAATAATTAACCTCTTAAGGCCCAAGCTGTTTGTTTACATGTTTTTTTATTTCTCTTTGTTATTTCCGCTTATGGACCCTAATTAGAATAAAAACTAAAAAATCATCTTTTTATATGATGTGCTTATTAGTCCATAAGTAACAAACGTGTACTTCATGTGTAGTGACATGCTAATTTTTATTATTACACTTTTTTTTCCAAATTCCATTGTATGTTATACAGTCCTGACACCATCAGATGGCAGTATAAGTGTCCATATGTCGGCATAAGACCCCAATTCAGTAGTGTACACAATTTTGGAAATAAGAGCTAAAAGGTGCTGTCCACGCATGTAGCCACTAAGGCCTTTAGAGGTTAAATATGTATCAATAACCAAATGGTAAGGCCTGAATCGTAATGGAATTGTGAGGTGCCCCAAGATTGTACTACTGCAGTAGTTGTGATAATGTGCATCTTCTTGTTTTAGATGTTGGGGAGAAGGGCGCACAGTTGTCGGGTGGACAGAAACAACGGGTGGCCATTGCGAGAGCTCTTGTCCGACATCCTCGTGTTCTTATCCTGGATGAGGCGACCAGCGCGTTGGATGCAGAAAGTGAACACATTGTGAGTGACATGTTGCTGGTGAAAAATGATCTGATGGCAAATGGAAGCAAACTTTTGAGCAGAGATGTCCGATGATATCGGGCTGCCGATATTATCGGCCGATAAATGCTTTAAAATGTAATATCGGAAATTATCGGTATCGGTTTCAAAAAGTAAAATGTATGACTTTTTAAAATGCAGTTGTGTACACGGACGTAGGGAGAAGTACAGAGCGCCAATAAACCTTAAAGGCACTGCCTTTGCGTGCCGGCCCAATCACATGATATCTACGGCTTTTCACACACACACAAGTGAATACCATGCATACTTGGTCAACAGCCATAAAGGTCACACTGAGGGTGGCCGTATAAACAACTTTAGCAAGGCCACTCCATCTCAGAGACGCAAGCTGGTGGTCCAGGAGATACGTCGGGAAGAGGAAGCAAGAAGGTGCGCACAAGCTGTGGCGCAGGCAAAACAAGGGCAGTGGATGACATGGGAAGGAGTAGAGAAGAGGAAGATCTCCTGGAAAGAGCTGTGGGAGATGGAGGCATTTAGGGCAAGCTTTACCATCAGGGCTGCCTACGATGTCCTGCCTTCTCCAAAAAACCTCAGCCAGTGGTATGGTGAAGACCCCACATGCCCTCTGTGTCCGAGTCCAGCAACACTGAAGCACATCCTGGTGGGCTGCAAGACCAGCCTCACCCAAGGCCGTTACACCTGGCGGCACAACCAGGTGCTAAAGTGTCTTGCAGCAGTGCTGGAAAGTCGACGGACAAGTGTCAATGCCCTTCCTCCCCCGTCATCCCGTTGGCAAGCAACAACATTTGTCAAGCCAACCTCACCCCCACAAGACCAGACACTGGACAGCTAGGCGGGGCACGGGACTGGAAACTGCTGGCAGACCTGGGCCAGAGACTCTGCTTCCCAGTTGAGATTGCGTCCACCAACCTGCGGCCAGATCTTGTTCTGTGGTCAGCTTCGCTCAGGCTCGTGTACATCATAGAGCTCACGGTGCCCTGGGAGAGTGCAATGGAGGAGGCCTACGAGCGCAAGAAGTTGAGGTACACTGAGCTTGCAGCCGATGCGCAACAACAAAGCTGGAAAGCGAGGGTACGCCCAGTGGAAGTAGGCTGCAGAGGGTTCGTGGCCACCTCAACATCCAGGCTCCTCAGGGAAATAGGAGTGCGAGGGAAGGCCCACCGGCAGGCAGTGAAAGACCTCTCAAAAGCCGCTGAAAAGGGGAGTCAGTGGCTGTGGGTCAAGCGAAGGGACTCCACCTGGGCTTTCAAGTGAGTGATGGCATCTAGGGAGTGATCCTGGGACGCTGGGACTCACTGCTGAACCCTCTGGAGGTGTCGTGGGCCTATCAGCGAAACACTGAGGAAGGGGGGCGCCCACTTGATAACCCAGAGGATGCCTTCACTCACTTGACCATCCCACAAAGTCGCATAGGTGTCTCAAGTATGCATTAGGGGATTGTAAAATCTAGTCCTACACAACAGATCTGTTACAAATATGCGCCACACTGTGAACCCACACCAAACAAGAATGACGAAACACATTTCGGGAGAACATCCGCACCATAACACAACATAAACACAACAGAACAAATACCCAGAACCCCTTGAAGAACTAACTCTTCCGGGACGCTACAATATACACCCCCCGCCCCCCTTGAGAGCATGTCCCAAATTCCAAGCTGCTGGTTTGAGGCATATTAAAAAAAATAATGCACTTTGTGACTTCAATAATAAATATGGCAGTGCCATGTTGGCATTTTTTTCCATAACTTGAGTTGATTTATTTTGGAAAACCTTGTTACATTGTTTAATGCATCCAGCGGTGCATCACAACAAAATTAGGCATAATAATGTGTTAATTCCACGACTGTATATATCGGTATCGGTTGATATCAGAATCGGTAATTAAGAGTTGGACAATATCGGAATATCGGATATCGGCAAAAAAGCCATTATCGGACATCTCTACTTTTGAGTAATGTAATAGTGATGTTATGATGTAACTGAGCCGAGGTCCTTGAGTAAAGGTGGGGGAAAAAATCAATTTTTAGTTGCATCGCAATTCGGACATGGACGATTATACAATCGATTAGTAAACGTCAATAGTTTATTTATTTATTGTAAATAAAGTAATGCAGACTGTTCTAAAATTTGACTGACTGCAGCGAGCCACCTCACCAACAGATCCAACCAACTTCTTTATTGTAGGGCACTTAGTTTCAAGTTTTGTGTACATTTCCATGAATTTAATAAATGGGATGGGAATTTCTCATTACAAATGCACTGTTTGTAAAAGTTGCAAGTTAAAGTTAAGTTAAAGTGCCAATGATTGTCACACACACACACTAGGTCTGGTGAAATTTGTCCTCTGCATTAGCTGCATCTTGCAAGCGTTTTAAACTTTAACCTCTTAAGGGCCAAGCTGTTTGTTTACATGCTTTTTTTTATTTCTCTTTGCTATTTGGGCTTATTGGACCCTAATTAGAATAAAAACTAAAAATCATCTTTTAATATGATGTACTTAGTCCATAGGTACACAAATGTGTACTTCATGTGTAGTGACATGCTAATTTGTATTTTTACACTTTTTTTTTTTCAAATTCCATTGTATGTTATACTCTTCTGACACCACCAGATGGCAGTATAAGTGTCCATATGTCAGCATAAGAGCCCAATTCACTAGTGTACACAATTTTGGAAATAAGAGCTAAAAGGTGCTGTCCACGCATGTGGCCACTAAGGCCTTTAGAGGTTAAAAGATAGGCACAACTCTAGTAAAAGTGCAGAAATGATACTGTATGCGATTCAAGTGATCTTTCCTTTGGATTCATACAGGTTCAGCAAGCTCTGAACAGCATCATGAAGGACCACACCGTGCTAGTGATTGCACACCGGCTGAGCAGCGTGGAGAAGGCCGACCGGATCATCGTGATCGATAAAGGCCGTGTGGCTGAGCAGGGTTCCCACAGTCAGCTGATGGCCAATGGTGGACTGTACTACAAACTGATCCAGCGACAGGTGCTGGGCACGGAGACGGTGGAGGATGCACCCAGCCTGTCCAGGAAAGCCTCCTGGAAGCCTGATGGAAGACCCAGCAGCAGTGGCACTGAGCAAGAAGACTACAATACTCGCTATTGAACAGAAATGTGACCGCACTGTGGGACACTTGGTGACTAAGATCTATACATTGACATTTTTGGAGAGGTCTTTGAACTTTTTTAGAGAACATTTTCTCATAGGCAAAATCAAGGCATTGAACATTAATTATTTTCCACTGAATTAACCTTAATGTTAGAATTAAAACACACTGAGTACATGTGGTGCATGACCACTTAACATTCCCCACCTTGTTCTTGTAATTACTTACTAGTTTTACTAGTTTTGCACGTTTTCAATCTCTTTTTAGAGACGTCCTCTGTCTTGTTGTACTTATCTGCAAGGACACATCATCAGTAGGGTCAAACTAACCCAGTTTACACACACCATCTCTAATTCCATCATTTGCCAAACTGATTAAGATGCATTTTAATTGACCATTCTTACATTATTCAGTTTTTAACTAATTATGATGTAATCCGTGACTAATTTTTCACTATGGTATTTCTTGAGTGGAAATTACGGAAATACTCGTTTCCTCTTTACTTTCTGTAAGCATTTTCGGTAACACTTTAGTATGGGGAACATATTCCAAGTAACAAAGACTTAATTTAGAGTTATTTGGACACTAGGGGAACATATTCCAAATAACAAAGACTTAATTTAGAGTTACTTGGACACTAGGGGAACATATTCCAAGTAACAAAGACTTAATTTACAGTTATTTGGACACTAGGGGAACATATTCCAAGTAACAAAGACTTAATTTAGAGTTACTTAGACACTAGGGGAACATATTCCAAATAACAAAGACTTAATTTAGAGTTACTTGGACACTAGGGGAACATATTCCAAGTAACAGACTTAATTTAGAGTTATTTGGACACTAGGGGAACATATTCCAAGTAACAAAGACTTAATTTACAGTTATTTGGACACTAGGGGAACATATTCCACGTAACAAAGACTTAATTTAGAGTTACTTGGACACTAGGGGAACATATTCCAAATAACAAAGACTTAATTTAGAGTTACTTGGACACTAGGGGAACATATTCCAAGTAACAGACTTAATTTAGAGTTATTTGGACACTAGGGGAACATATTCCAAGTAACAAAGACTTAATTTACAGTTATTTGGACACTAGGGGAACATATTCCACGTAACAAAGACTTAATTTAGAGTTACTTGGACACTAGGGGAACATATTCCAAGTAACAAAGACTTAATTTACAGTTATTTGGACACTAGGGGAACATATTCCAAGTAACAAAGACTTAATTTAGAGTTACTTAGACACTAGGGGAACATATTCCAAATAACAAAGACTTAATTTAGAGTTACTTGGACACTAGGGGAACATATTCCAAGTAACAGACTTAATTTAGAGTTATTTGGACACTAGGGGAACATATTCTAAGTAACAAAGACTTAATTTAGAGTTACTTGGACACTAGGGGAACATATTCCAAGTAACAAAGACTTAATTTGGAGTTATTTGGACACTAAGGGAACATATTCTAAGTAGCAAAGACTTAATTTAGAGTTATTTGGACACTAGGGGAACATATTCCAAGTAACAAATACTTAATTTAGAGTTATTTGGACACTAGGGGAACATATTCTAAGTAACAAAGACTTAATTTAGAGTTACTTGGACACTAGGGGAACATATTCTAAGCAACAAAGACTTAATTTACAGTTATTTGGACACTATGGGAACATATTCCAAGTAACAAAGACTTCATTTAGAGTTACTTGGACACTAGGGGAACATATTCCAAGTAACAAAGACTTAATTTAGAGTTATTTGGACACTAGGGGAACATATTCTAAGTAACAAAGACTTAATTTAGAGTTATTTGGACACTAGGGGAACATATTCTAAGTAACAAAGACTTAATTTAGAGTTATTTGGACACTAGGGGAACATATTCCAAGTAACAAAGACTTAATTTACAGTTATTTGGTTAGGGTTATAATAAGGCCATGCAGAATAAGCCATTAATAAGCACTTAATGACTAATTAAGAGCCAATGTGTTACTAATTTGCATGTTAATAAGCAACTAATTAATGGCGAATATGTTCCCCATACTAAAGTGTTGCCAGCATTTTCTATACTGCTGGATTAAGTCCAAATGATGCATTAAGAGTCACTCGGTAAAAGGAACAACTGTTTGGTGGTAATGAATATGTACTTGTGCGTCCGTGGGTATTGTGATATCCTGTCAATTATTTAAAAATGAGTATATATTTATTTCACATGATTAACAGATCAGTGTCATTATTGTGCAGCCCATGATACATGTATGTGTTTAATTAGAAATGTACATTTGATTAAGATAAACGTATCATCTAGAACATGACGGTTTTTAGTAGAGCTGTCCGATAATATCGGCCGATAAATGTTTTAGAATGTAATATCGGAAATTATCGGTATCTGTTTTTTTTTATTTTTTAAATCAACATAAAAAACACAAGATACACTTACAATTAGTACACCAACCCAAAAAACCTCCCTCCCCCATTTACACTCATTCACACAAAATGGTTGTTTCTTTCTGTTATTAATATTCTGGTTCCTACATTATATATCAATATATATCAATACAGTCTGCAAGGGATACAGTCCGTAAGCACACATGATTGTGCGTGCTGCTGGTCCACTAATAGTACTAACCTTTAACAGTTAATTTTACTAATTTTCATTAATTACTAGTTTCTATGTAACTGTTTTTATATTGTTTTACTTTCTTTTTTATTCAAGAAAATGTTTTTAATTTATTTATCTTATTATTTTTTTTTTTTTAAAGGACCTAATCTTCACATACCTGGTTGTCCAAATTAGGCATAATAATGTGTTAATTCCACGACTGTATATATTGGTATCAGTTGATACCGGTTGATTTCGGTATCGGTAATTAAGGGTTTGGTCAATATCGGAATATCGGATATCGGCAAAAAGCCATTATCGGACATCCCTAGTTTTTAGTTTTCTTTATATAATCTCGCATTATTTTTTTCACACAGTTTCACAAAATACGACGTGAACCTAAACATTACACCGCGCATTTGGTTCCCATCATTTAAAAATGTTGGAGTACATTTTCCGACAGTCCGTGAAGGCACCATGGGGCCTTGCATGTACTTCCGGTAGCAGAAGCTCAGTCAGCTGTCACAAAGTGAGACAAGAGGATCGTTCACCCGAGACAAATAACACCAAAATGTCTAATTTGCACACCGTGTTCAGTGACTACACGTTGACTCAGCTCAACGAAATTCTAGAGGACGAAGAAAAACTTAGCAAAATGGTGCTGGACGAGGTATGTTGAGCTTTTTTTTGTTGCCATTGTAGTCTGTCGCTAGTTGGCTTTCTGTTTCCTTCAGCCTTTGTTTAGTTTCACACCCGCCATTCTACACAAAGTTGTCTTTCACACCCGCCATTCTACACAAAGTGCAGGGTTTCGTCAAAACAAAAAACCTGGTGTATGACCTTTTTCAACTAGTTCGACTTCTTCACCAACCTATTCATAATCTTGCCAGGGAGCAACAACACAGGCAGCATTGTTCCAGGTGTGTACACTGGGAATATTTACTCTGATATCTCGACCGAATCATTTACATTTTAATTTAATGGGAACACAAGAAATGTCTTTAAAAAAAAAAATCCACAGTCGTGGTAAATCATACCAAACACAAGAAGTTTCCTGGTTGTGGCAGTTTTTGAATACATGTGTCTTAACACCAAATCACTGATATCCTGCCAATTATTACGGAGCCCCAAAAGGGACATGGATGTTTAGCGAGATCTCGCCATACTTTTTGCGAGATTTCGCCATACTTTTGGCATGATCTCGCTATACTTTTGGTGAGATCTCGCTATACTTTTGGCGAGATTTCGCCATACTTTTGGCGAGATTTCGCCATACTTTTGGCATGATCTCGCCATACTTTTGCGAGATCTCGCCATACTTTTGGCGAGATCTCTCAATACTTTTGGCAAAATCTCGCCATACTTTTGGCGAGATCTCTCAATACTTTTGGCGAGATCTCTCAATACTTTTGGCGAGATCTCTCAATACTTTTAGCGAGATCTCGCCATACTTTTGGCGAGATCTCGCCATACTTTTGTAAGATTTCGCCATACTTTTGTAAGATTTCGCCATACTTTTGCAAGATCTCACCATACTTTTGGCATGATCTCGCCATACTTTTGCGAGATCTCGCTATACTTTTGGTGAGATTTCGCCATACTTTTGGCGAGATTTCGCCATACTTTTGGCATGATCTCGCCATACTTTTGGCATGATCTCGCCATACTTTTGGCGAGATCTCGCCATACTTTTGCGAGATCTCGCCATACTTTTGGCGAGATCTCGCCATACTTTTGGCGAGATCTCTCAATGTTTTTGGCGATATCTCTCAATACTTTTGGCGAGATCTCTCAATACTTTTGGCATGATCTCGCAATACTTTTGGCGAGATCTCGCCATACTTTTGGCGAGATCTCTCAATACTTTTGGCGAGATCTCTCAATACTTTTAGCGAGATCTCGCCATACTTTTGCGAGATCTCGCCATACTTTTGGCGAGATCTCGCCATACTTTTGGCGAGATCTCGCCATACTTTTGGCGAGATCTCTCAATGTTTTTGGCGATATCTCTCAATACTTTTGGCGAGATCTCTCAATACTTTTGGCATGATCTCGCAATACTTTTGGCGAGATCTCTCAATACTTTTGGCGAGATCTCTCAATACTTTTGGCGAGATCTCTCAATACTTTTAGCGAGATCTCGCCATACTTTTGGCGAGATCTCGCCATACTTTTGTAAGATTTCGCCATACTTTTTTAAGATTTCGCCATACTTTTGCAAGATCTCACCATACTTTTGGCATGATCTCGCCATACTTTTGCGAGATCTCGCTATACTTTTGGTGAGATTTCGCCATACTTTTGGCGAGATTTCGCCATACTTTTGGCATGATCTCGCCATACTTTTGGCATGATCTCGCCATACTTTTGGCGAGATCTCTCAATACTTTTGGCGAGATCTCGCCATACTTTGGCGAGATCTCGCCATACTTTGGCGAGATCTCGCCATACTTTTGCGAGATCTCGCAATACTTTTGGCGAGATCTCGCCATACTTTTGGCGAGATCTCTCAATGTTTTTGGCGAGATCTCTCAATACTTTTGGCATGATCTCGCAATACTTTTGGCGAGATCTCGCCATACTTTTGCGAGATCTCGCAATACTTTTGGCGAGATTTCGCCATACTTTTGGCGCGATCTCGCCATACTTTTGGCGCGATCTCGCCATACTTTTGGCATGATCTCGCCATATCTTTGCGAGATCTCGCTATACTTTTGGTGAGATCTCGCCATGCTTTTGGCGAGATTTTGCTATACTTTTGGCGAGATCTCGCCATACTTTTGGCATGATCTCGCCATACCTTTGCGAGATCTCGCTATACTTTTGGTGAGATCTCGCCATGCTTTTGGCGAGATTTTGCTATACTTTTGGCGAGATCTCGCCATACTTTTGGCGAGATCTCGCCATACTTTTGGCGAGATCTCGCCATACTTTTGGCATGATCTCGCCATACTTTTGCGAGATCTCCCTATACTTTTGGTGAGATCTCGCCATACTTTTGGTGAGATCTCGCCATACTTTTGGCGAGATTTCGCCATACTTTTGGCGAGATTTTGCTATACTTTTGGCGCGATCTCGCCATACTTTTGGCGCGATCTCGCCATACTTTTGGCATGATCTCGCCATACTTTTGGCATGATCTCGCCATACTTTTGGCATGATCTCGCCATACTTTTGGCATGATCTCGCCATACTTTTGGCGAGATATCGCAATACTTTTGGCGAGATATCGCAATACTTTTGGCGAGATATCGCCATACTTTTGGCGAGATATCGCAATACTTTTGGCGCGATCTCGCCATACTTTTGGCGCGATCTCGCCATACTTTTGGCATGATCTCGCCATACTTTTGGCATGATCTCGCCATACTTTTGGCATGATCTCGCCATACTTTTGGCGAGATATCGCAATACTTTTGGCGAGATATCGCAATACTTTTGGCGAGATATCGCCATACTTTTGGCGAGATATCGCAATACTTTTGGCGAGATATCGCCATACTTTTGGCGAGATTTTGCTATACTTTTGGCGCGATCTCGCCATACTTTTGGCGCGATCTCGCCATACTTTTGGCATGATCTCGCCATACTTTTGGCATGATCTCGCCATACTTTTGGCATGATCTCGCCATACTTTTGGCGAGATATCGCAATACTTTTGGCGAGATATCGCAATACTTTTGGCGAGATATCGCCATACTTTTGGCGAGATATCGCCATACTTTTGGCGAGATCTCGCCATACTTTTGGCGAGATCTCGCCATACTTTTGGCGAGATCTCGCCATACTTTTGGCGAGATATCGCCATACTTTTGGCGAGATATCGCCATACTTTTGGCGAGATATCGCCATACTTTTGGCGAGATATCGCCATACTTTTGGCGAGATCTCTCAATACTTTTGGCGAGATCTCTCAATACTTTTGCCGAGATTTCTCAATACTTTTGGCGAGATCTCGCCATACTTTTGGCGGGATCTCGCAAAAGGTTTTTTCCCTATGTCAGTGAACCGGAAGTAAAACAGACACAGCGATGGTAAACCGGAAGTGAAACAGACACAGCGATGCATCTGTGCTCTGTTGTGGGATCATAATACGATTTGATGTCTTTATATGTTAGGCCAATACTAAAATAGAAATCAATAAACTTCTCCCACGGATGATGGGTAGACTTTGTCTGTTTCACTTCCGGTTCACCATCGCTGTGTCTGTTTCACTTCCGGTTCAATGACATAGGAAAAAAACCTTTTGCGAAAACTCGCAAAAAGTATGGTGAGATGTCGCAAAAAATGTTTTTCCCTCCATGTCCCTTTGAGGGGCTCCGTAAATTATCAATCAATCAAAGTTTATTCATATAGCCCTAAATCACAAGTGTCTCAAAGGGCTGCAAAAGCCACAATGACATCCCAAAAACCTCAACCCAATGGGATTACAATGAGAAACCTTGGAGGGGACCGCAGATGTGGGGACCCATTAATTGGTGTGACGAATAAAAATGTATGAAATCCAAACCGCATGGAGTGCCTGGGACTTTAAATACCCGGAGATAGTTTCCGTACAACGGCTGCAATAGTGTACATGAAAGCAGTGTGGTGACCTGTGTAGCAACAGATTTTTTTAAATTTTATTAATTCTTAAATACGCTATTTTCCCTTAATGTAATTTTGTGGTGGTGTGCCACTGCAAAATATTAGCCACTACACCTTAAAGGGAAACAGCACTTTTCTTGAATTTTGCCTATCATTCCCAATCATTATGAAAGATGGATGGTTTTTTAATGCATTCTACAATAAGCAGCAACAAATAAAAATAAAGCACAACGATATTATGCAAGAACAAATATACTGGTGTGTTAATGCTGTAATTGATAACATATTTGTTTTAAACATGTATACATTGTTTTGCCTTCTTTAAAGAAAATGTGTGCATTGTAGCAAATATAATGACTTTATATTGACCACGCCCCCACCACCACAGGTATCTTGGAACCCTAAAATAATAATAATGCTATGTTAAAAGGACATTTTCCATGTTGATGATGTGCATTTATTAGAAAAAAAACTTGAATGAAGGTTATGGCAAGCATACAAATATTAGTTTATTTCAACCATTATGCCTAAAATACATATTAAGGCTATAATGTACGTTTTATCTGATTAGTCGAACAAACTAATCAATAGATTACTCAATTACGAAAATAATCGATAGCTGCAGCCATAATAGTAACGTAAGTTTTAAGTACCGTATTTTTCGGACTATAAATCGCAGTTTTTTTCATAGTTTGGCCGGGGGTGCGACTTACACTCAGGAGCGACTTATGTGTGAAATTATTAACACATTACCGTAAAATATCAAATAATATTATTTAGCTCATTCACGTAAGAGACTAGACGTATAAGATTTCATGGGATTTAGCGATTAGAAGTGACAGATTGTTTGGTAAACGTATAGCATGTTCTATATGTTATAGTTATTTGAATGACTCTTACCATAATATGTTACGTTAACATACCAGGCACGTTCTCAGTTGGTTATTTATGTGTCATATAACGTACACTTATTCAGCCTGTTGTTCACTATTCTTTATTTATTTTAAATTGCCTTTCAAATGTCTATTCTTGGTGTTGGGTTTTATCAAATAAATTTCCCCAGAAAATGCGACTTATACATGTTTTTTTCCTTCTTTATTATGCATTTTCGGCAGGTGTGACTTATACTCCGGTGCGACTTATACTCCGAAAAATACGGTACCAGTTGCCATAATTTACTCCCTTTTCCACCAACACTTCCTGGAACATTTTGTTACCCTGAACTTTCTTTCTACCTTGGAGTTGAGGGATGACCATCGAAAATAAGGAATTGACGTCTAAAAATTTGGATGTGTTCTGGGAGAATCGGAATGTAAGACACGGTTTCATTCCACTATTTATAGTGGAATGAAAAAAAACCCAGAGTGAAGCCTCTTGTCATTCAGCCACTGTTGTTATCTTCAGGAGTGGAGGCGGGCCGCGAGCATAAAAACACAGAAGTTGAAGCTCGTCATGTAAACATAAAGTGACATAGTGTAAATGATCAGGATCAGCCCAAAAATGTAATGACTTGTTCTTTATCCTTTTTCAGACTTTAACTGAAAGTTAGATGAAAATCAATTTTTTGAGCTTTCAGTTATAAAATGAAAGAAACTAATGTTATGCTCTTGTCAGTCATCCACTGGCTTTGTCTCTGTGGGGCTCTAACACACACACACACACACACACACACACACACACACACACACACACACACACACACACACACACACACACACACACACACACACACACACACACACACACAGAAACATACATGTAAGGTAACATAGTCGAAATGATCAGGATATAAGCCTGAAATGTAATCAGATGTTCCACTGGGTTATGAGTCAGTCATTTCTATTCCACACCCTGTCTGTCTTTTCCATAAGCTTCAGTGTGGGAGGGGTGTGTTTACTTCAGAAACACTAATTGTTGACTTAAGTTAGTCATATGAATGTGAGAAAGATGGAAGCTGATCAACCAGGTAAAGACTTGTCTTGGGAAGCACAACACAAAACTCTACTCTTGTACACTTGACTCCAGGTGTCAATGTGATAGTCGCTCCAACAGGCAGTTGGACACATTTCTTAGCCACTCTTGCCTTGGTTCAACAATGTCAAGTCTATACACAACGGTTTAACGACTAACATAAACAGAAGTGAGAAAATATATTTATGTTCTGCATTATAAGAACTCGTACCGAGGACTTCCTTCCACTTATCGACGGCCTCGGGCAGTGAATGCTTGATCAGAATTGCGAACCTTTAGGGTTGAACACAATTAGTCATTAGTGCCCATTACACACAAACAAGAACAACAATGAGAGATCTAAACACAATTATGTCTGGATTTAGAATTAGATGTGGATTTACCTGAAGCCTCACGCATGCTGCCAACATACAGCATTATATCATTATGGATGAAGTGCTGGCTGTCCAGAGTTGGAACCTGGGTGGACCGCTCACCTGTGCATCGGTTGGGGACATCTCTGCGCTGCTGACCTGTCTCCGCTCGGGATGGTCTCCTGCTGGCCCCACTATGGACGGGACTCTCACTATTATGTTAGATCCACTATGGACTGGACTTTCACAATATTATGCTAGACCCACTCGACGTCCATTGCATCCGGTCTCCCCTAGAGGGTCACCCACATCTGCGGTCCTTCCCAAGGTTTCTCATAGTCATTCACATATCAGTCTGATGCGGCATACTTGCCGACCCCCCCCCCCCCCCCCCCCCCCCGCTTTTCCCGGGAGACTTCCGGATTTCAGTGCCTCTTGCAGAAAACTCCCGGGATTAATATTCTCCGATTTTCACCCTTACATTAATAATAAGGGCGTGCCATGATGGTACAGCATTTAGCGCCCTCTACAATCTGTATAAACAGCGTGCCAACCCAGCCTCTTGTTATATGCATCTTCTACTAAACCCGCGGGCTGCACTAACATTCAATTTTCATATTAAGGGGTGGCCCGCGTGTCTGAGACCCTTGGTTTATACATAGCACAAAGCAAGAAAACATTTGTATGCAGTGTTATTTCATTTTAAATTTCAAAAGAATTTTGTGGCTCCCATTGTTTTCTTTAATTTGTGAAACTGGTCAAAATGGCTCTTTGACTGGTAAAGGTTGCCGGCCCCTGTGCTAGACCCACTCGACATCCATTGCACCAGTCTCCCCTAGAGGGGAGGGGGGGTCACCCACATCTGCGGTCCACTCCAAGATTTCTCATTGTCATCCCACTGGGTTGAGTTTTTCTCTTGCCCTGATGTGGGATCTGAACCGAGGATGTCGCTGTGGCTTGTGCAGCCCTTTGAGACACTTGTGATTTAGGGCTATATAAATAAACATTGATTGATGATTGTAAGTATTTGTGTGACATTCCAGGCATACTCCTGAGAATTTCAGACTTTTTGCAAATTGAAGGACATTAGGGTTCCCACGGTTCTGATTTGGTCGTATGCAAGATGGCTGTGTGATACCATATATATCAGACCTGGGCAAAATATGGAACGTGAGACATTTCCAATATATTTAAACTTTTAACATTGAACCAATAGGATTTGCAGTGATATTTTCAAATTATCATAATTTGAAACTATTGGAATTATTCGGAATTATTATTTGGGGCGGCATGGCGTAGTGGGTAGAGCAACTGTGCCAGAAACCTGAGGGTTGCAGGTTCGCTCCCCACCTCTTACCATCCAAAAATCGCTGCCGTTGTGTCCTTGGGCGGGACACTTCACCCTTTGCCCCCGGTGCCACTCACACCGGTGAATTGAATGATGAATGATAGGTGGTGGTCGGACAGGCCGTTGGCGCAAATTGCAGCCACGCTTCCGTCAGTCTACCCCAGGGCAGCTGTGGCTATGAAAGTAGCTTACCACCACCAGGTGTGAATGAATGATGGGTTCTATGTGTAAAGCGACTTTGGGTACTTATTATTATTATTATTATTATTATTATTATTCGAGTCAGATACGGTTTATCTCAGTAACCATGATACTACATCAGACAGTAGTTGCATGAAGTAGAGTAGATGGGGTTTGTTTACAGAGAAGGCAGCGAGGGCGAGACTATTGTGATCGTCAGACGTGGAAGCAAGCTTTCTGTTGCAAAGAAAAGTAATATATCAGATATTTAGGTGTTTTTTTACGTTTTGATTTTTTTGCTATATTGCGTAATATGTCAATCAATCAATCAATCAATGTTTATGTATATAGCCCTAAATCACAAGTGTCTCAAAGGGCTGCACAAGCCACAACGACATCCTCGGTACAGAGCCCACATAAGGGCAAGGAAAAACTCACAACTCCGTGTGATGTCAATGTGAATGACTATGAGAAACCTTGGAGAGTTTTGCGGTCTAGAGGAGACCGGCTGCAATGGACGTCGAGTGGGTCTAGCACAATATTGTGAAAGTCCAGTCCATAGTGGATCTAACATAATAGTGAGAGTCCAGTCCATAGTGGGGCCAGCAGGAGACCATCCCGAGCGGAGACGGGTCAGCAGCGCAGAGATGTCCCCGACCAATGCACAGGCGAGCGGTCCACCCCGGGTCCCGACTCTGGACAGCCAGCACTTCATTCATGGCCACCGGACCTGTGCCCCCACTTCCACAAGGGAGAGAGGGGCAGAAAAGAAAAGAAACGGCAGATCAACTGGTCTAAAAGGGGGGTCTATTTAAAGGCTAGAGTATACAAGTGAGTTTTAAGATGGGACTTAAATGCTTCTACTGAGGTAGCATCTCTAACTGTTACCAGGAGGGCATTCCATAGTACTGGAGCCCCAATAGAAAACGCTCTATAGCCCGCAGACTTTTTTGGGGCTCTGGGAATCGCTAATAAGCCGGAGTTATTTGAACGCAGATTTCTTGCCGGGACATATGGTGCAATACAATCGGCCGTCTGGGAAGTAAAGGAGTGATGTTCGTATGTTCTTCGTTTGAAATGTTTCAGCTCATATTGTAGATTCCACATCCTTTCTTTGTGTGTACATTCTGGATGTCTTATTTAGTAAAAATTGTAATACTTTTTTTGAGGTCTGTCAATGATTTTTAGCATTCTATCAGTCAATATTGTGTGGGTTTTTGTATTACTATGGGATATACTTTGGTACTTTTTTTACGATCCCTTCAATTTAATTTACTATAAATAAACATTGTATTTTTTTTTTACTAATGCAAATCAACCTCCAACTCTTTAAAATTGCTCCTGAAAAAAGGGACCCAAGCACATGCAGCAGATTTTATGACACACACACATATGAACATATATAAATTAGGGATCGACAGATTATCGTCCGGGCCGATTATTGGTGGCGATAATTGGCATTTTGACGTAGCGCAGTATCGGCCTCTTTTTATCGGAAATTGCCTTTTTTTTAGGTCTGTCAATGATTTTTAGCATTCTATCAGTCAATATTGTGTGGGTTTTTGTATTACTATGGGATATACTTTGGTACTTTTTTTTACGATCCCTTCAATTTAATTTACTATAAATAAACATTGTATTTTTTTTTTACTAATGCAAATCAACCTCCAACTCTTTAAAATTGCTCCTGAAAAAAGGGACCCAAGCACATGCAGCAGATTTTATGACACACACACATATGAACATATATAAATTAGAGATCGACAGATTATCGCCCGGGCCGATTATTGGTGGCGATAATTGGCATTTTGACGTAGCGCAGTATCGGCCTCTTTTTATCGGAAATTGCCTTTTTTTTAGTCTTCAACTACAACTGAACTAAATCATCAGATACAACATATACACACATGATATCAGTATTTGGTATTTAAAATGAAACAATTAGTGAAGTAGATAGTAATAACCACTGCTTAAGCACCAGCCCGTTTGCCCTCCATAAGAAAAGTTGCCTTTTTTTTTTTTTTTTACTTCTGTTCCCACTTGGCCATTCTCATTCTTACTGTAACATCCAGAAAGAAATGACAGCCAGCTTGATAAATGTCTCATCTGTAAGGCGCCCAGAATTGTTTTTATCAAATGTTCCCAATATTTCAGCGGTCTCACTACCGTATGTATTATATTAGGGGAGTAACAATTGATCGATATGTCGATAGATCGGTTTATATTTGTAAATTTTTTAGTGTATCAATCCGTGCTCAGCAAGTTGGCCTTACGCAAGATTGGCATCGATCCAACATCGATTTAAGACAATATATACATTTTATCGATATTAGAAAACAGTGGATTTCCCATATTTTGAAATGTTAGCGCTTATAACAACAACATCCCTGATATATGGTTAATATTCAGGTCACGATATGTATATAGAGTATTGTTGGCGGGTTTTTGTATGGTTATTTAGAGGGTTTTGTGGGCGGAATAGAAAACCTCCAAAGGCTGACTGAATTTGTGGCATTTTGTGATGTTTAGAAGGTAGCATACCTGCCAACTACTCCGGTTTTCCCGTAATTAGTACGGTTTTCATCAACCTATTCAGGGTTACGGTTGCAGTGATAAAAAATACGGTTTTTCATTAATTAAAAAAAAAAATTAAAAAAAAAGTTTTATTCACGAAATCGCGTAACAACAATGACAATCGACACTGCTTCCCGTAACTTCCTATCGAGCCATTCCGAATGCCATGCGCGAGGCTATTTATAGCACCGCTGCCAAGCACGAGGCACCAGTTGCCATTGTTTCCAAATGAGCGAACGATCATGGAATCAGCCGGAGAAAAATCGCAAACGAGTCTTAAACCGAAAAGAAAACTGCAGTCATTCCGTGAAGAATATTCAAAAGCCTATCCGGGAATAATTATCCGTTCCAAAAAGGGTGAAAACTACGCGAATTGCACCTTGTGCAGACAAGATTTTTCGATCGGACACGGAGGAATTAGCGATGTAAAAGACCACGTTGGGACAAAAAAACACAAGTCTAATGCCGTTGCTAGCGAGAAAGGTATCCTCACTTGCTTATTAGCAAGGATGAAAAGAAAGAACTTGAGGAAGTATTCATCACCTTCCAGTGTGATCCTCTTACCCCTGCAGATCAATCTGATAGAATAAATTTGGATTTTAGCCACAAAAAGGTAATGACACCAATGTTATCTATTGGAATTTAGTACTGTTATACTGTTAAAAGTGTTTATGCTTTCAAGTCCAAGTTGAAGAAATCTTGTTAAATGTTGACAGCATAACTACCAAAATACAGAAGTATGTCCTTAATATTTTTGCAGTGCTATTTATGTTGAAAAGTTAAAATGATTACATTAGAGATGTGATGTGCCACTTTTCAAGTGTCTGATGGCTTAAATTAATTTTCATTAATTTTTCATATTTTGAATTCTTTTGAAAGGCTTACAAAAAAACTACATTTGAATTGTAATTCCATGCTATTGACAGGACTATTAATTTTAATTAAGTTAGCTTACCATGTTTACAGTATGATAATTGTGATAGAAATGTGAATTTTAGGCAAAGAATATTTTTTACAATTGAACAAGGCAGTAGATTATACAAGCTTGGACAGAAAGTTAATAATGACACCAATTTTTTTTTTTATGGAATTGTTTAGTACTGTTTTACCATTTGTTTACTGTAAAAAGTGTTTATACTGTTTATACTTTCAATTAACAAATTGAAGTCTTGTGAAAGGTTGACAGGATAACTGGCATTAACTGTCAAAATAATTTCAAACTATTGAAGTTAGCTTACAGAATAAACATGTCAATCAACCCATATGATTTTTGCTGTAATATTTTTGTTTTGAAAAGTCACTGTGACTGATAGAAAAGTGATGGTTTTAGCAACATTTTAACCTGTCTGAATGCTAATAATCATTTTGCGTCGGGGGGCGAAGCCTGAACCCCCCACCAGGACTTTGTCCTGGACCTACCAGGGCCTGCGGCCCCTGGACCCTGGCTACTAGGTTTTTCTGATTTCAAAAGTTGGCAGGTATGGGTTAATATTCAGGTCACGATATGTATATAGAGTATTGTTGGCGGGTTTTTGGATGGTTATTTAGAGGGTTTTGTGGGCGGAATAGAGAGCCTCCTAAGTCTGACTGAATTTGTGGCATTTTGTGATGTTTTTTAGAAGGTAGTTTCACATACTTTGCGGATTGTAAATCCAATTGGATATGTTTTAATGGATAGAAGAAACACGTCAATAATGAATATAGCAAAATATGTTCTGGACCAAAAATTTTACCATATCTGAGTTATTGTGTTGAAATATGGGAAACAACTACAAATGTGCGCTACATTCACTAACGGTGTTAGAAAAAAAGATACATTTGAATACTGCATAATGTTGGATACAGAGAACATACAAAGCCTGCATTTATTTATTGAATCAAAAATATTGAAATTCAACGACTTGTTGCATTTGCAAACAGCTAAAAAGGATGTACAAAGCAAACTATAACCTGCTACCCAAGAATGTACAATAATTATTCTCAACAAAAGAGGAGAAATATAACCTTAGAGGAAAATGCAAATTAAAACATTTGTATGCGCCTACAACACTTAAAACGTTTAGCATATCAGTATGTGGAATTAAATTATGGAATGGATTAATCAAACAAAGCACCATAATTAAATAAACTGAAACTGAAATAATTAAGCATACAAAGTCAACTTGTTTTTCCACTCTACAGGTACTTTAAGGCCATGGTACGATATTATTGCGTTATTTAAATAAATAAAATTAGTAAAAATGCCATAGTGTGTAAAATGAAGTGGGAGGAATCTTTATGATAAACTTACTGTAATTGAACACAAACATAATGCTAGAATGTTCTAATCATATTTTTTTTTACTACAAACAAGTATAGTTAAAGGCCTACTGAAATGCGATTTTCTTATTTAAACGGGATAGCAGGTCCATTCTATGTGTCATACTTGATCATTTCGTGATATTGCCATATTTTTGCTGAAAGGATTTAGTAGAGAACATCGACGATAAAGTTCGCAACTTTTGATCGCTGATAAAAAAGCCTTGCCTGTACCGGAAGTAGCAGACGATATGCGCGTGACGTCACAGGTTGTGGAGCTCCTCACATCTGCACATTGTTTACAGTCATGGCCACCAGCAGCGAGAGCGATTCGGACCGAGAAAGCGACGATTCCCCATTAATTTGAGCGGGGATGAAAGATTTGTGGATGAGGAAAGTGAGAGTGAAGGACTAGAGGGCAGTGGGAGCGATTCAGATAGGGAAGATGCTGTGAGAGGCGGGTGGGACTTGATATTCAGTTGGGAATGACTAAAACAGTAAATAAATACAAGACATATATATACTCTATTAGCCACAACACAACCAGGCTTATATTTAATATGCCACAAATTAATCCCGCATAACAATCACCTCCCCCCTCCCGTCCATATAACCCGCCAATACAACTCAAACACCTGCACAACACACTCAATCCCACAGCCCAAAGTACCGTTCACCTCCCCAAAGTTCATACATCACATATATTTCCCTAATGTCCCCAAAGTTACGTATGTGACATGCACATAGCGGCACGCACGTACGGGCAAGCGATCAAATGTTTGGAAGCCGCAGCTGCATGCGTACTCGCGGTACCGCGTCTGCGCATCCAACTCAAAGTCCTCCTGGTAAGAGTCTCTGTTGTCCCAGTTCTCCACAGGCCAATGGTAAAGCTTGACTGTCATCTTTCGGTAATGTTAACAATGAAACACCGGCTGTGTTTGTGTTGCTGCAGCCGCCCGCAATACACCGCTTCCCACCTACAACTTTCTTCTTTGCGATCTCCATTGTTCATTGAACCAATTGCAAAAGATTCACCAACACAGATGTCCAGAATACTGTGGAATTTTGCGATGAAAACAGACGACTTAATAGCTGGCCGCCATGCTGTCTCAAAATGTCCTCTACAATCCGTGACGTCACGTGCCGGCGTCATCATACCGAGACGTTTTCAGCAGGATATTCCGCGCGAAATTTAAAATTGCACTTTAGTAAACTAACCCGGCCGTATTGGCATGTGTTGCAATGTTAAGATTTCATCATTGATATATAAACTAACAGACTGCGTGGTCGGTAGTAGTGGGTTTCAGTAGGCCTTTAAGTGCAAATAATAGTGCAGGAACATATACTGTTTACATACCGTTTCAAGTAAATATTAAAGAATAACTTACAGTTGATGTCTTTTAAAGTAACAACATAAACATCCAGTCACAAAACCTGTGCTGCGTACGTCCTTATGGCCCAACCTGGAAAGACTGTTTCAAAATGTCACAACAGTGTGAATACATTGTTTACTCGCTGTTGTTTGAAGCTCTTCTTCTTTGATGACATCTTTAAATGGCATTCTTACCAAAGATAAAGACTCCAAAAAAATTCTATGCACTTTCCGTTCTGGAAGTGGACTCTTTTTATGTGTACAGTACAAGCATATACAAAAAAGTATGCATGATATTTATTTAGTAGTCTGTTTTCAACTGACTACAGCAAATGAGCAAAGAGCTCCCTTGTGTGGTGTTTGGGTCTGTGGGACCCGTTATCATTTTTTATTAAAAGAAAAATGATACAATTAATTAATTTTTCAAACTGAGACTCACTGATTTTGGCTCATTTTCTGTGAAGAACATATATCAGAATACATATTTAATGACCTCACACCATACACCCCCCCTACACATTTCTATTACATATAGGATGTCTGGGTCCACTAGTCCGGGGCTAATAGAAGTGTGGAAATTGATGTTCTGTGTAACACACACACACACACACACACGCACAGCAGGCCTAGACAGGAGGAGGACAGAGTGTAGAACATCAGAGGGTCAAATGTGCGAGAAAATGAGAGCAGACAGTGTTGACAAACAATGTTGCAACCTTGTGTGGGAACCACAGGTGCAGAAACACAAAAGAAGAATCCCTTTGGGATGCAGAAACTGGCAGATACATTTTCCGTGCAACGTTCATATTGTTGTTACTCAGCCAGCGTTTGTGGGTCTGATGGACCCGTTGCATTTTGTGGCTTTTAATGCCTCACAATCAAACACTTTTATGTTAAAATACTGAACAGATGTTTACCATATCCCAATAAACATCTGTTCAGTATTTTAACATAAAAGTATTTGATTGTGAGGCATTAAAAGCCACAAAATGCAACGGGTCCATCAGACCCACAAACACTGGCTGAGTAACAACAATATGAACATTACACAGGGGTTAAAGACAATTTTGTCACTCCATCCATTTTCTACCGCTTATCCCTTCATTCAGCTTAATTTTCCAGAATGTTTTTTCAAAGCAAATCACTTTTTTGACTGCATTGTTGTTAATACTAGTGCATCTTCTCCTTTCCTATCAGGCCCTCAGTATTGCTTTCTATATTTGGAGCATGATGGCTGCATGGGTAAAAGTCACATGAGAAGCAGCAGGAGAGCGTTCCTCATAACAGGAATCTTGTCTGTTTCACAGATTTGCACATTTTGTTAGGTTTTGGGCAACGCATATGCAAGGCTGAGTCGTAATAGCAGGCATAAAACAACA